>NC_092866.1:66282733-66287671 GCF_032062135.1 Pyxicephalus adspersus | reverse complement strand
TATAGGAGGGATGGGGTCAGTACCCCTATGGGTGGCACAGGGCACACTCTCTGGGTAGGTGGGTGTAGTCAGGCCCAGCCATGATACAAGGACCAAGTGTTTTGCTCTCTTTCCCTCTCAGGAAGTAATATCATCTGACAGTCGGCAGTGAGCTCGGTGTGAGCGGCTCTGCCAGGAGTGACGGTAATTGATTGGAGACGTAGGACGGGAGTTGTGTGTAAATGGTGATCCAGGGGACACCGCTAAGTGACAGGTACACGGATAATCTCCATATGATAATCATGTTGGGTTAATGAGTGTAATTTATAATCTTTGTCATCGTTATAGCTCACGTACAGCGCCTGGAATCCCCAGGATAGGATAAGCATAATTAACCCCTTCCCTCCCAGAGGAGCCGGGCACAATATAAAGTAAGCAGACAAATTAGTGAATGTTAATAGCAGAGGGAATGTAAAATAGCGATGAACATTAATTCCATCCATACGCTCCCTTCCTGCCTCCTATTCTGTGCTGTAAACGATCTGGGAGGATTCAGCGAGCGTTCATCCGTGTTCACTGATAGAAACTCATTTTTAGGCTGCTCTGGAGCGACTTTTCCCAAACTGAACTCTGATACATTGCACAGTGTGTGAGGATTTCAATATGAGATTCTAAGTAATACAATAAACTGTGTAAGGAAATTCTATCTTCTGCTTACATACATCTTCATATAAGTCGTCAGGATGAGGACATAGAATCACCTAAACACTTCCAGTAATTTGGTCCTTCTAGGGGTCTGTCATGGGGGTCCATAAAATGTACGAGGCATGAATCTTAGGTGGGGAATCCTAATATGTGAAAGGAACCCACGTATGTATCATGAGAATGAAATACTCCATCAGCAGCCGCTCTGAGCTAATTATACTCCGGGTTATTTCCTCCATCTGATATCAATTTATACCTCAGAATATTGACCCCCATTGATTGCACAAATCCATCTGAAATGTTATATCTGCTTGTGTTTAAGGATTTGTATTATCCCCCTTACACATAAAATATAGATGATAGAAAATTGTCTAACACTCCCTACCCGGAAAGTCCCATTGCTTCCTATACACCTCTCACCTTATTTTTACCTGTTTATAATTTTTATTTTTTTATATATGAAGCTGTGGGTGACTTTTCTGCAGTCTCTCTTTCTATTCGGTACTTCGGGTCATCGTCTGAGTTCAGTGAGTTTACACGTTTGCGGTTTTCTTCATCATTTTGCTCTATCGTGTGATAATGATACAATTGTATTGAAACCCACAGAAGTGAACGGGACTTAGCACAGGAATTACACTGTAAAGTAGAAGTAAATGAATAGTTTGCTCTGGATTATGAAAGTATCTCCTGCAGCCTTATTGCAGCCACTTCTGTCTGCATGCCCTGCAGTAATGGCTGCATAGCTTTTCTCAGGAGGATTTGCTTGTGGTGACAACAATGCATCATGTATTCAGCAATGTGAATGAGAGTGTTGCCCCCTATAACAGGAAATGCCTGAACATCTTCATGGGGGATCACCAGAGATTATTAAAACAAATTTTCAGAATTTAAAATCTTGAACATAATCTTGAAATTCTGTCAGTATAATACATTTGATAAACATTTATTGAAATCTAAAATATTTGTAGATATTCCCTGCATAGATTTGGGGTCACAAGGGAATTTGGCCAAATGATTTTTTGGTAGCTGGGAACATATTTGATCCATAGCTGTAAGGGGGCATCACACACAGCGACCAATCAGATTACAGCATTCTGCACTCATGTCAGTAAACATTGCCTGCAGTGTATTTGGCTATGAGCCGTCCCTGTATGTTGGATTTAAGTGCTTTTAGAGGGGTGAGACGCCTCCCCCTCGTAATTACAATTTCCTAATTATAAATCGGAAAGGTATTTCCCATCATCCCGCAGTCGGATACCGTCCCTCCCATTACGTCTATGTTCACATGTTCATCCTTGGAGCTCGGTGTCCGTACATCTGCGCTGTTCTACTGTAAAATAATACGCGTGAAAAAATATAATTTGTATCGAAATACCAATTCTAATTTTCCTAAGTACTCCCAGCGACTCCTGCGAGCCGGCTCCATGGCTTGGACGGGCCTCAGCTTTCCATTTTACGTTTGGACGCGGGACAGAAAGCCATTCTGTGCCTCCACCGGCCGCTCTTTTTATTGTGCCGTCGTAATGGGAGCTCGTGTAAAATAAGAATGAAACGTGGGGGCGAATGCGTCACGCACCGCTTTTACTTAGGAAGAATGTAACGCCTGGATTTTAAAGAGCACTTCATTTTAATATCTGGCTTTGTGCCGCCTTACAGAGGGAAAAAACAGAAATATCATTTTTTCCCCCAAGCTGAGCGCTGGTCTGATATTTGGAGGTGAGTCGGCGTGACTTACATAACCGTGTTTAACCAGGAAGCCATCCAGAGAACAATCGGGCCGATAATTACAGCAAACAGCTGCTGTAACTGGGGGTCATTACCTCGGAGATACGAAAAGTAGTGTTACTGCCACCACCGCTACGCGCCGGGCTGCCTCTGCTTTACTGCGCCGTACAAAGTTTAAAGCCTCCAGTCGGATGTTATTTGAAAGCTGTCAAAGCATGTTAAAAAAGACTGAATCGCGGAAGGCCCTTGTGACCGGCACCGAACATGCAGCCTTGTCTCTCTCATTATAAAATGCATGTTTATAAAGTTCCTCGGAGCATCCAATTCCCAATTCACTTATATCAGCAAGACTTAACTTGCTCATTAATCTAAATTCTTTTGCAACTTTAATCTACATGTTTAATTAATCATAAAATGAGGCAGTGAGTAATTTCAGCAATGTGTGCCTTGTTATCAGATGCATTTAATCACTCTTGTGTGATCTCATTTGGAAACACCTGAAATTGTCGAGAGCAGTTTAAAGGAGAATAAATTATTCTTTGTCAGTGTACTTCACTCAGCTAATAAGATATTTATTTAAAAGCGACCTGTTTGTCATTGCGTCTCTGCCGGTATCCGCTTTGGCAGAATTACACAATTGGCGACAGATGGAATTCGCACCGTCGCACCCGAAGGGTCGGAGGGGGGGCTTATTTAATTCATCTCTCTTATTTACAACTAATTAAACCATGTCATTTTGGTTTTAATGAGAATAACCTCTGGCGATTTCCATGGATTCGCTAAAATATTTCTTGAAATATATATTGGCAATTTAGCAATGTCGGCTTTAGGTGTCAGATTGACAGAGAAGAGGAAAAAGTCAAAGAAACAGAATATAATTATTGAAATTTTTTTATCGAACGCAACACATATCCGTTCTGCGAGAGACGAGACACCATCGCTTTATTTTTACCATTTGTAGACATTATATCGCTGTATAATCAGCTTCGTATTTGTCTCTGCAAATAACTGGCGTCCAAAATATTCCAAGCAGAACCTGAACGATGTGCCATCTTGGCGCTGCCACAGACATCGGTATCCCTCCATATATCCATTGATCTATGGAATGTGCTGTAACAGGACATGAAGTGTGCAGGGATTGCACAGGGATTGCACAGGGATTGCACAGGGATTGTACAGGGATTGTGGTGAACAAGCAGATGGGCTCCTCCATAGCTGTCACTGATAAAGTTGATGATTTACAGTTTGCAAAATGTACAAATGCAGTTAGAGTTGAGCAATGCAAGGTTTATCATCAGTACAGCGAATGTTACTGGGAACTGAAATGCGAAATTTGAAATTATTTTAAAATATTAGTAATTGTGTATCTGGGGAAACAATTCCATTATAGAATTGTGGTGAATGAAACTGATAATTCACCATCAGCCTGCTCAGCGTCACTTAGAAAAGTTTGTTTTATTCCGAAGGAGCTTCTATTCGTGTTACTCCCAGAAATCCACTTTGTGCCTCTTCATGTTGACAATTGCATTTTGTTTTAGAACTTATTGGGAATAAAGAATAAAATGGTGGAAGGAGCGATGAGTTTCATAAACTGACCAATTAGATGACAGCTTCATTATTTGCACTTTATAATTCTTATTGGTTGGTCTGCTCTGTGTTGATAAGTAATCCATATCTTCTGAATGCCATGACACACAATGCTGTTTCATAGTGAATATTCTCCAGTCCCCGGTGTTGGTTGCTGCGGTGGGAATTGAAGCTCTCAGTTCAGTTTTTGCTGCTCGCAGAGACTAATAAGCAGGAGGTGTGCGCAGTATTAATCTTCATTGGCAATTCCCATTATTTACCCCGGGGACATAACTTAAAGTTGTCACAATTAAAGGACAATACTATGTATAGATGAGGCCTAATGCTGGATAAATATACTCTGACAATTTCCGACTCTTTCCTCTCCCAGATTCATCATCAGCCAAATTACCAAGAAAATAACAAATTAATACGGTTCCTCTGCAGCTGTGCAATGGAAGCAGAACTAAGTCTTGTTAAATTAATTAATCATTTCAATTATCTCTCATTCTCCAAAATAGTCTAATTCCTATCAGGGCGGATAACGCGGTGACCCCGCCGCTCGGAATCACAAGTGCCTGGAATTGATTCTCCAACTCTCGGAAAGTTTCGGGGTCCCTGGAGAGTCTGGGAATCGGGGGGGATTCTGGGAGCCCACTATGGCTATCGCCTGCTTATCCACGGATGTGCCACCTCTGCCAGATATTTATTCTGTGGCTTATAGGTGCTTTCTGGTGATAACCAAAAAATGAACACAACAATGTCAAACCAAAGGTTGTGTCAAATAAATAAAAATGTAGAAGTTGCTGAACACAAAATTGCTTAATGTAATTATTAGCTATATGGAGATAAGAACTATATGGCGGCTTCCCGAACCAGATCACTGTGGGCTGCAGTCTGCATAGCTTGGTCATATGTAATGTGGGGTGTTGGGGTCTATATAGTTGCTGCAGAATGTGGAGT
>NC_092866.1:66280374-66281950 GCF_032062135.1 Pyxicephalus adspersus | reverse complement strand
AGCCCCTTAATAGAATACAGGGTGTTCAAGTTGATATTCACCCCATAGGATGCAGGTGTGGGGACCCATATTTCAGCTATAGAATATGATGAAATTGGCATATACGGTCACCTACTTTTCCCCTTGCTTAAACCTTCCATTTGGAGTTCCCCCAATGATGGTGGAGGGGGTAGGTTGTGGACATATTCTGTATGTCAGTGCTAAATGTCGTCTTCTACCCCAGCCAATCAGAGTTTCATTTGCTTTGTTAGTCAATAAATAGTTCTGAAGTTCCACACATTGTCATTAAATAGTTCTTATAGTCCCATGCTAGGACCGGCCAGCCAGGTCTGTGTTTGTAGAAGTGAATTTTGGATTGATGGGGTGCCATGTTGCCCTCGGTGGTTCTGGCAGCACTCGGGGCATGAAGATAACAGATCCCTGACCGGACTGATGAGGTGATCACCGTTATCCCCAGCCTGTTGGGGCCGAATTTTGGCAGGAAAGGTGCAGACATCACCACTCATTGTAGATGATTTCGGATGAGATAGGCAATCGATGGGCGCTGGGCACAGCCGGGAGATGGAAATTGGCTGGTAGAGGCAGAGTTACGTCTTCATCCGCCCACCATGTTTTCTCTACGGCTGATGTCAGAGTGGACAAACCAAGATTACCTCCCCCGGGGCCCATGAGGTAGATTGTTCCGATTACTCTGCACCCCTCCCTGCTGCCCGTTACTTCACAGCCTGCCATAGAGCTGGATTGTACTGCGGCCAGATTGGTGTCATGAACTGTCCATGGGAGAGAATGGGCACCACCATGACACTTAGTTTGCTGGGAGAGATGGGACTCGTGGCAAATGTAGGACAGGTCCTCTTATCTGGTTGGGGAAATTGGATCAATCATTCTATCTGCATTGGCCGGTTGTGGTAAAAAGGCAGCCTAGGAACTTCCATCCATAGGTCTTCGGGATAATATTCGGTGCTCATTGACCAATCACAGACCGGCTTTTTTCATTCTTCTCTTCTATACAAATTTAATTGCACACATTAAAGCCATTGCATCTGTCTGAGAACTACAAGTCCCAGCACAGCCTGTCAGGAGCATGATGAGAGTTGTGATCCCTCCTTCCTCCAGGTGCTGCATTGTAGCACACAATGTAATCTGGGCACATGGTGATATCTGGCTGTAGAATGTTGGCGGTTTGATGCGCTGGTATTCTGATTGTAGTGCACAGAAGGGTGAGCCCTGGAGATGGATAATAGAAAATTAACCGAATTCCACAAATTCCTTCTAAAAAGAAGAAACACTTAACCCTGCAATGCCTGATGCACGGCCGCTGCAGAGACGCAGAATACCCGCTGCTAGTTTCTCTACCTCTGCGTCATGAAGTCCTAGGACCTCCAGGAGAGTTTAAAGGTTTATTTGTGCCACACATGATCAGTGGCCATCTTGTAGGGAGCCGGGGACACGGCTGTAATATTCCTGGGGGGTACAACTGGGTCTCCATGGCTCCTGTTACCTGATGATGATTTTACTGTACTTGGGGGAACCTGAAGGGAGAATAGCTATTGGTGGGGAACCTGGAAGAGCAATG
>NC_092866.1:66245726-66279292 GCF_032062135.1 Pyxicephalus adspersus | reverse complement strand
TGGAAGAGCAATGGTGATTGGTGGGGAACCTGGAAGAGCAGTAGTGATTGGTTGGGGAACCTGGAAGAGCAATGGTGATTGGTGGGGAACCTGGAAGAGCAATGGTGATTGGTGGGGGAACCTGGGCACAGAATAGCAATTGGTGGGGCGACTTAGGTAAACAATGGCCTATGGCGGGGGAACCTGGAGAAGCGATTGGTGGGTAATAATACTGATTTGCCTGGAATATTAATCCCAGTCGGATGATTTGCCCCCCAATGACCGGCTATCTGCTCACCTCTCTGAGCACTGACAGACACGACGTTGATCCCATTAGAAGTTGTGCAGCAGCCTTGTCCATGGGCCCCGGTATACAGGTCCTCTTTAGGATGTCAGCAGCCGCCATGTCAGCCCCATTAGCCCGGCCTGTCACTCACATCCACGCTGTGTCTAGCTGATTTAAATAAAATGAAATGAAGTTGGTTGTTGGAGGTCCCTCGGCTACCCTCCTCGCTATAAACATATGCTCGGCATCTTCCTTCCTCCCATCTTATTTATGACTGTAATTTGTTGTGTGGGCCGCGCTGGAAATTAAATTTAATACAATCCTCTCAGGGACCCTGTCATATAATAACATGGTAATTTCTGTGTATCCTTTTGAAAAATGAGGAAATTAATTCTTAGTGACAACTTCTAATTATTCAGGACTGATCGGCAATTGCCTCCTCTGTTCGCCGTTCCTTCCGCTGCCCCCGAAGTTAAAGCGTCAGATGGCTGCCGGTTCACCGTCAAGGACTTTATTGCGGTAAAAGGAGAGCTGGAGACTACTTTGTGGCACCTCGATCACTTTGGGAACAAATTGTCTTCTCTTCCAATAGGGAATGGATAGGGCTGGGGACACGGCGTGTTTTCCCTGTGCTGCAGCTCAGCCAATCCAACCCTTAAACCGGAAAGAGGAAATGCACCCGGCCGGCTTTCTGTTAGGAAAAGAAAAATCTGAAGAAAAAAAAAAAAAACATTTTTGGGGGTTGGAGTTCCCGCCTTTTCTTTATTTCTAGTGTCATGTGATCCTTTGATAGTCACATGACATTGAGAGTTCGGGAAGCTGGGGATTCCCTTCTCTCTGTAAGAATGGAGTGCTATACATATGTGACATTGCTGCATGTGAGGAGCCCTGCGGTGCTGAACACGCTGTAATCTGTGGCCCTGCAGTGATCCAATATAACTGGAATGTTAAAGAGAACCTGTCATCAATAGAAACAATTCGGATAAAAGCACAAGAAATCTGCAGAAATGAATCTGCTAAGAGAGACCAGCATAGAATCTCACCGGAGCTGTGATTGGCAGTGCAAAGAATGCGTCCTTATATCCCGCTGCCATGTAAAGAGGACCTGTCTGCAGGTATAAATCCCTGTACAGAGACAGTCTTATTTCAGAAAATCTTCACCTTTTATTATTAAAAAGCCATCTTTGAGCTCCAGTTCAGTGACTTTGTCTAGGCTGGGATGATGTTATCAGTCTGCTGCAGGCAGGAGAAAGCATTTCCTCAGTCTCCTCAGTGATCAGATCCCAAGCCACAAGGTGAGGGGCTGATCTGTGTCAGGAATTGGTGAACAGAGCCAGAAACTGCACAGAGCCCAGGATTTACATTGTGACCCCTCTGAGCCAACATGTTACTCCAGGAAGTAGATGACAGTGTGATGCCTGAATAAAGATGGCGCTGTCCTTCTGGAAGGGAGAGCACACAGGGGAATTTCCATGTGATCTCTGTGTGAGATAATAAATAGTCGGGGATCTGACACATTGCTGATATCTGATGACAGGTCCACTTTACAGGCGTCACTTTGCCGTGTTTGATTTTGTTCGGTGTCTTCGCAGCTTTGCCGTCTTACAATTAATTTCACAGCTCTGGTGAGGGGGATTGTTTTGTGCGGTGTATTTATGCCACCTATAGCAGCCTGGCGAGGTGATGTGCGCTATGCATCAACAGCGATAATTAAGTCTGATAAACTTATTACAATTAATGATAATATTGTATAAATTCATTCTGTCAGTGACACCTCCTCGTCCCCCGAGAGCAGCGTTTGCCTTTAATTGAATGCGGATTGCTGCCAAATACGGTGCAGTTAATGCGCGGCTTTATTTCTGTCTTGTTCTGTGTCATGTGAGGAGAGGGGAAGGATTTCAGATTGGAATTACCCTAGCCGGGGCAAATTTCACTGGGGGTACTATTGTGGGGTGACTAGGGGTGGATGTAGGGTCGGCAATCAGTCTGTACTCCAACTACTGTCACCAACAATTGTCATTTGGTAAAATAAAATTCACATTTCCCCTTGATTATCTTTGTTTTATCTCAGTGCTGCTGATCTCTTTGCAGCTTTGCAGCCACTTCCTGTCTGCCTGCAGCGATGGCCCCGGGGCATTTGTCGGAGTGAGTTTCCTGGTGGGGACAAGAGTGGGCCGTATCTGTTTATTGCACATTTTGTAGTCTTCATTGGAAGTGTGTGTGACAACCCAGGATCACAGCTGGGAGATCGGGACACCCTGTAACAGGAAGTGACTAAACAAGGATGCTCCTGGCAGGATCACCAGGATTTATTGTAATGAAAGGTGCAGATATATTAGTGGAGAGGTGTGGGCCTCCCTGACAAGGAGTTCCGTGGGGGCGGGAATACAGTGCTATGGGTGTGGTCAGGCTGGGGGGGCTAAACCACCAATCAGAGGGGGAGGAGCCATCTGATGGTATATTAGCCTGGGATTTTTTTCAGGCTGTATATTGGGGGGTAACCGATATCGCCAATGTCCCAGAGAAGCGGGGGCAGGGGGGGGGTTATTTTTACATATCAGGAAATAATCCATAAATCTTAAAGTGCGATTATCACCTCAGATATTTTTTTTTTCTACTTCCCCTCCCTGTTGGATTTCGATTGGCCGCAACCTCGCACGCTCCAAGCTGGGACAATGTTCACCAATAATTCACTCTGCTTGGTTTACCCCGGTGTGTGTCATGGCCGCCTCATCCCGGTGTGATATTAATACAATATTTATCTTCCGGGCCCCAAATGTGTGCTGGAGAATATCTGCCGCCATCGATCGCCATTCCCGCATTGTATACAGTAACCCCGAGAGATAGGACGCCCTAAGGAAAGGTTCCGGTGTGTGGAATTCACCAAATGGTCTTCCATCTCTCATGGTTTGTAATAGGTCGGCATAAAAACAGATCTCAGGTATTCCTATTGGCTGCCCCGGGTTATGATGTCATAATAGAAGTGAGCGGAGCTCGGTATTGATGGATTGCTCACTTTATGGAGTTTGCTATTTCTTTCGCTGTATTTGTTTGGCACGGTTGTGGCGGCGGCCGGACCTGCCCTTCCCTGCGGTTGTGTTTGATTTCTTCCTCTGATGAAAGGATTTATGATGAGCATCTGTTGACATCTCTGGCCGCGGCCACGTTTGCGCATCTTGCGTCCTGCAGACTTTACAGATCCGTCTCGGCTGACCCCCCCAGCACGCCACGCACACAGACCCAACGCATGGCGCGCTCCTTCTAAAGTGAATCCAGTGTAGTAATGGATTAGGCAAAGCTCATCCCCGGCGTCCGCTCGTGTTTTGATGTTGCCTGATGGGAATAACATGATATGGCGGCACATCCGAGGTCCCCCCCTCCTTATGCCAGCTCCATCTGTTGCCATGGCATGAAGCCTGCAAATTAGCCGGTTAGGTTGTTGCCCTTCAAGCCTTGGAGTGCAGATCAGCTGCCCGGAGCTGGCGGAGTCCTTACATAGCAGAGCTCCTACATGGCGAGCGCATAGCTTACCGTGACCCCAACAATCTGCTGGCTGGCGGGTTCCCACCAATATCACCGCTCCTACTGCTCTCACCGGTATCACCGATCTTACGGCTCTCACCGATCTCACCACTCTCTTCACTCTCACCAATATCAGCGCTCTCACTGCTATAACCAATATCATTGCTCTCAATACTCTCACTGCTTCTACTGCTCAATGCCCATAATTGCTGAACTTTCAGCACATGTGCACTGGTGGGGACTCTGATTGGCTCCCAGTGCTGTCCCTCCCAGCCCTGCTGTGTTGCGGGTCGGATGAGACTTTCGGGGACTTTAAAAAGCTGAATGTAAAATAAATGAATCAAAAACTAAGAAACATTGCTTTATTATTTGTACTATTTGTCTGCACGCCATGATTCCTGACTTTGGCACGGTGTCTGTGCTTACTGGACAGAATTCCAATGTTCACCGATTCTCTTTGTGTGTTTGTGGATGAATCGATTGATTAATGTCAGCAGTGGGGTTGTAGATCCCGCGTAGCGTTCTGGGTGTAACGTGTGATCTTCCCGTTATGGCGCCGGTGTCTCAGTAGCGCAGTGCAGTAATATTCTATACGTTGCTGCCAGAGGAGCCATGGAATCTTTATTCCCCCTCATTGTCTGGATGGAGATGACATAATATCCTGCGGGGAGTCTCTGGCTGCGGCTGGCGGTGTTCCCAGAGATTGCTGACGCTGCGTTCATGATTCCCCCCTAATTGGCTGATTATGAGTTACCCGCCGATGGCCGATCACAATTCTGTCACTTCTTTTCCTGTCAAAACTCTAGAATTGGATACCTGGAACAAGGAAAAGATTCCGGATATCTGGAAGTTTCTATGACTTCACCTGACCAGCCAACAGATCAAAGTGATTGAACCAATCACCTTCCAGCTTCTAAAATCTCCACCCATGTTCTCAGCTCCGCCCACTTGTGAAATGCGTAGGTTTCCTGCAGCAAGGATTCTGGAAGTGTCCAGCAATGCAGCTGTTACACTGCGACCATCCATCTGCCCCAAACCTAGCTGCCCCCTGGCTGCAACCACCCCCCAACCCGTACTAAGGGGCAAAGGCAACAAAGAAGTGTCAATTCTTCTGTAAGATTTATCCCGGGAATAGACACAGTCCCTGCCGCTCTGGTGACAACTTTCAAAGATTGGGACTACATGGAGGAAATTGCTGGAACCCCCCCAATTATTGTGTGAGTTTTGGGTGAATAATTGACTTCTCTGTGATTTCCCTGTTAGAAGGTTGCCAATCACTTGTAGATCCTGCCATTAATCACACAGGTTGGACATTTTTATTTGTGCGATGTGACTGGGCGATTACAGGAGATCAGGTGATCAGTCACATGATTGTGGAGCAAAATACAGTGACTGTGCCCCAGGTAAAGCGCTGGATGGGGGGGGGATTGTAGTCGCAGGAAAAGTTTTACCTTCATGTCCGGGACCCCTCAGCTTTTTCCTCTCATCATTTTATTTCCAATCTCGGTGACATCAGCCCCCCCCCCCATCTCGCCCCGCACAAGGTGACCCGCGCAGCTCCAACGCCAATAATGTCGTATTTTATTAGCCACATTTTTCATGAAATTTCTGACATCTCCGCTCAGCCTCCAAACTTACAAGACGTGCGGGGGAGGGGGCGGCTATTAAATTTGGCCAATCTCCACTGATCGATAGGGGTTGATCGTGTGTGATATAATGGCCATGACTCACCCAACTTTTTATGTTTTCCCTCTAAGTAGCCGGCCATTTTCATTTTTGACCATTTTGCCCTCGTCAGCAGATCGGAGCTGGAACTCCGCCACGGAAACTTCAGACAAACCCCGTGGTGTGCTGACCTTAAAAAGACATTAATTGTCACTCCGATATTTTCACCCGGTCAGCAGGAGCCGCAAAGGAGGGCTGGACGCCGCTTGTTCTTGGGCTGCACATTCACTCATAGGAAACCAGAGGAATTCCACAGCCTGGATTGTTATGGGGGGACTCTGCATCAAGGAAAAGGTGATTGGTGATATTCCGGCACACAGCGCCATCCAATCCCATACAACCTCTGCAATACGATTCACGGCTCAGTAACTGTCAGATGCACTCCGTACATACCAGGAAAAAAGTTCAGAATATATGGGGGGGGGGGGGGTCCGGAGGAATGCAGGCTGGGAAACCTGCATGGGAAATTTCACTCTGCTGAGTGTGTGGAGTTACCCTTCATATGTCAGGCAGGTTGGGTGCAGAGTTACCCTTCATATAACGAGCAGGCTGGGAGCAGAGGTACCCTGTATATGTCAGGCAGGTGGGAGCAGAGTCCCCTTGTATATGTCAGGCAGGTTGGGTACAGAGTCCCCCTTTATCCCTCTGCTGATGGAGGCCCCGGAGTGGTGGTTTTGTCGGAGTTGCTGGCTTGATTTTCGGTTCAGTGGCCGCGGAGTCTTTTCTCACATTGTCAGGACGATAACGGTTTTGTTTAGTGAACGGGCCGCCTGCTGACGGCTTCTCCTCCTTCTACCTGATTGTGTGAAAAGTCTTCAGCCTGGGAGGCCCGGCGGGCCCCTAAGTGCTACAAAGCCTGAAAGTCGCTGCGACCTTGGCCTGGCGCTGCTCTGCCTGCAGACAAGGAATTCATTCAGCGCCCAAATCCCAACACCTCGGCGTATGTCAGTGCCATTTACTGATAGAAGGGCGGTGGAGGCTGCCTTCTGATTGGTGGAAGCGGGGTTCGATCCGGGGCCACCTATCCCTGAATCAAAGGATCCCTGAGAAGCTGACCAATGAGCCGCTCCTCGGGGGTGGATCATATAAATCCGGCACTGAGCAATGAGGAGGTTTGCCATTTCCTGAGATTTTTGGCAAAATTTGGAAGATTTTGGATTGGATTCAATGAAGGAGAAATGAAAAGATTTTCTCTGCGTACAATCCACGTCTCCGGATTGCAGCTGGAGCTCCGCCCACCAATCCCGCGCATTGCGTCCGGCCCTTCATGTGACAGGTTCTCTTTAGAGGTTCTAATCATTGTATGACCCGGAGGTACAGATGTCACATTTTGGTAGTGCTCTGTCCTATGGAGGAGTGACCTGGATAGGAAAGTACAGCAATCGCTCCTGATTGGTTGACAATTATCTGACGTGTGTACTGTACAGTGTGCGGGGTCTCTGTATATTGGGTGAGGGGTGATGGGTGCAGACAGACTGACAGATACAAATTGTTATGAATTCTAGAAAGGAAAATGTGTAAAAGAAAATAAAATGCGCTGTCTCTATAGGAAGTGCTGTCATGGCGCTGGTTGCTCTTGGATACGGCTGGATATTGCAGTTTCCCGTCTGGTGTGCAGTCATCGCTCAGAGGAGGAATGAAAGGCCGGCGGTGCGCTGGGATTCCGGGGAATTTAATGGATCTGTCAATAGAGTCGGATAAAGCACTTCATGTGATCGCTGTAAATCAATGTCAGTCTGATCCTCCGCCACCCCGCACACCATGCTGGGGGGGCAAATCTGGCCAAATTCCACAATCACCCCCTCCCCCCTGATATCACAATAACCGAATTATCGAAATGACCAAAACACCACCAAGATCCTAAATGATGTAACAAGATCAATTATTCCCAATTACCATGTAAATATCTTCCTGATGTATCCTCAAATCCCATAACCCATTCTACAGACTAAATACCCTGACAGTACAGCCAAAACTGCGCACCCACAATGGTCATTAATATGAAGATGCCTCCTCCCCCTCATAGCCAATAATATGGAGCCCCCCCCCTGAGGAGATGAAGGGAAATCTTATATTTCAGTGTTTTATTTCTCCGTTATCATAAAAGAACGGAAGCAATCAGCATGGAGACAATACGAAGATTTTATTTGCTTTGTGTTAGTGGCTCATCGCAGATCTTTCTCAAGGCTATGCATCATGGTAACACAACTTCATCTTTATGTAGATTAGGGGGGGGCGATGATATTTTTATATCTTATTATATGACTTCCTCTGAGGCCATGATACTGGAAAATTCTATTGCACAGCACAAAGACCATCAGCTAATAGGAAATGCTGCACCGCCTCTAAAGAGGACCTGTCACTGGGCAAATGCACAAGCTTATCATTAAGGATTGTACTCTCCTCTTTTATCTTTACTTGCGTTGTCTATACTTTACATTGAGTGTCAGGGGTCAGAAATCATCCAAAGTCTGCTAACCCCATACAATATACACTCAGGAGCTGGGAGACAATGTACAAGGTTAAGTAGTTGATAACAGGGCAGCTGGCAGGCTTTAGATGACCTCTGACCCTGTAATTGCCCCCTCCATCCTTCCTGACACCTTCAGTCTATACAATATGGGGCTGATAACTTCTGAATTACATGCACTGTCCTATAATCCCCGCTACCTCTGCATTGCATTGGATATCGGTGTACAGAACATAAACTTTGAACACATTCACTTTCTATAATTCCTCCCCAAATACTGCCGGTGTCTCATTATACAGCTGGAGGGTAGAAACGAAATATTTGTTATTGGAAATTGAAAATCTTATGTAGTAAGAAAGGGCTGAACTATTCACAGATTCATTTTATTTCCTCAATCTTCCTGCACCTGGATAATTCATGAGCCTGTTTAGTCTGTCAGCCATGGGCCCTGTGGCATTCACCGATATATTTGTATGTACAGAATGGCGGAGTTACGATTTGTCTTCTGCCTCCTCAGTAATATTGGGCGGAATGTTATTATAACGATTTTATAATAATACGCTCTGTCAGCGCATCTAATTACCCAGCGATCACCCACTCTTCAGCCGCGTCACATTTTCCACGCCGGGGTGTAAGGTCGTTTTTTGGCAGAAGAAATTATCCAAACAAATTCCAGAGTCATAAAAAGCCCCCTCATTGCTCCACGAGCCCCTCCGAAAATTGCTGCCTCATTTCACCGAATGTTGCGGGTGGATTTCTGGCCTCGGACGATATCGGAACATTGCGATACAATTTGAAGGTTTTATGTTGCTGAAAAATTAAATTTATTCCATGCAAGAAATTAACTGCCACAAATATTCCAAATTTCTGCTCAAAAAAGTTTATTAGAGGAGATGGCTTGTACAAAGATTTATGGGGAGGTCAAATACAAAAATAATAAAAATAGGAGAAATCTCATTATATCATCCAATTATATCAACAGATACAGACTATGACACAGGGGGGAGTGGGAGAGGACCCTGCCCCAAAGAGCTTACAATCTAAGAGTTGGGGAAGTATCACATAAAAGGAGGGAAGATGATTTTTATCATACAATAATATCAGGAGATGAATTTATATCTCACAAGAATAATACAGAGAGATCCAATGATAGGAGTAAAAAGATTTATTTACTAGGGTATGATCATATAATAGGGGGTCTTATAATAAATATCAATAATCAGATATTACCAATATTATAGAGAGATCCATTTATATCATAAGATCTCCCCAGAACACAAGCAGCTTTGGTAATAAAATGAAATATACATATAATATATATGGGGGGTATTTATCTTATAATAAATAATAAAAAACAGATATTACCAATATCACTGAGAGATCCATTTATTTCCTAAGGCTTTGCTAGGACAGAAGCAGCGTTTCTGCTATTAGTTGGTATAAAAGTGAAATATACACACATATAATATAATCTACATCTGTGGATATTTTACACAAACCGGCTGATGTGAGAACGCCGCGCTCATTTCCATCGCCAATAATAGCCGTAATGTCATTTTCATGGCTTGGTGCAATTTAATAAACTCGGGATAATTGCTCAATAAACAAGTTTCTCTCATACGTCTTTCAGTATGGAATAATAAATTACTGACATCTCGGATGACATGGTGTGGAAACAGCGAATAAGTGACCCTTAAAAAAAAAAAAAAAATATTGCAGTCTTAAAAATAATCATTTGACTCAACCGGCCTCAGAGTAAAAAAGTCAGAAAATAGATTTGAATGAGCACAAATATTCCTGTGTTTAGGGAGAACGCGGCTGATTTTTTTCTGGGAGAACTTTGAAAGGCCGCAGCGCAGTTTGTAGCTGAATGAAGTTTGTGTTGAACTGTTTTTCTATCCACTTAACACAGAAGGTTTATGTTCGGCTTCTGGTCTGTCTGTGGTTTCTCTGCAGCCTGCTAGACATTAAATATCAGATCTGAAACCCAAACAGAAGATTGAGTGAGTGAAAGGGGCTTTCTCTACAATTGTTATTCTAAGAATAAAACCAGGACTGGTGACTTTCCTATAATCTGCGCTCATTTAGCATTGTGTGCGGGTGCAGTACACACTGCCTTGTATTGTGCGCCCGCAAATAAAACCACACTTTTTTTTTTTCCAGAAAAATTTGGAACTTACAACATTTCTGTTTGAAACGTTCCACAGCTGCACAATGCGCTTTTTATAGCCCTGCGACCTGAATAATACGATTATTGAGCATGTCGTTAGATGTTTATGATGGTGAGTTAGGTGTTTAAATAATGATTGCAAAGTACGCTGAGGCACTCGGCCAAACATAAATCTATTCAGGGAATTATAGCCATGTCATTGTAACTTGTATTTGGCTACTTGTGCACCCTCTGATTATAGAATATACTGGCAGCTCACAGCTCCGGACACACTTAGAACGTGAAAGCAATACGTCCATGTAACCTCCTACTTGATGTTTTCTTGGTATCCTATACTTTATAAAATAAAATCCTTGTATTTCTTCTTTTATCTGCACTGCACATTTCTTCTAGTCCTTTTCAGCCACTTCCCATCTTTAGGCATTGAACACGCGTGTAGAAATGGTCACTTATCTCCACCAGACCACATGAATTAACATACGTGGTCTTATATGTGAAATTACCCAATTATGTCCGGTCACACCTCGTCTGATAGGACTTTGTGGAATTCATTGATAATTAGTTCAGAGTCAGCACTGAATAAAAACTTTTTGACTTCTGAATTTATTTGGGCTCAAACATGACAAATTTCACTCTCATAAAACAAAAATTGAAAGCTGAACAGGTCCTGAACGTCTCCCAAAACTGCCAGTTAACCCCTTGAATTCAGCACCAAGCTGAACCATAGGAAAACTTTACATTTATCCTCAGCGGGCCTGGAAACCAAAACACTAAACTACCTGAGATAAATATCACAAGGGTCGCTCTTCTTGCACTGCCGCCACCAATGTTGTGTAGAAGAATATTGTGCCAAAATACAAAGTTACATCACAGCCAGAAATATAACACAACAAGAAATGACTCATCAATAGGAGAGCAAACATTCTACAGATCTTCAATAGAGAAAACAAGAAATAGTAAAATGTGTACAAGGTGTAAAACAGCCGAATTCGGAGTGTAAACAGCTCCCAAAATAAGAAATAATCAGGTTTTGCTACTTAAATATTTCCTGTAGGTCATCTATAGATATAGATTAGAAAACATTTATTCTGCAGGACATCTATACAAAAAGGAAAAAGATGAATCATATTGTAGAAGACACAAAACTCCCATTGGACGTCACTGCTCCAGCAGAGAAATAAAAACCTGCCGCAACTGTGTATTAAATTTTCCTTGCTGTCGTTGCCTCACATTGACTTTGAGCCGATACTCAGAACTTTTAGCAATGGACTGAGAGGGCCCCGGAACCGTCCAATAACTGAAGGATATTTCTGATTTATTTGAGCACAGAAGATCTTATGAGTTTAGTTTGTTTATTCTCATTTATATCATTCATAGAAAGTTCTAAAATTAAATATACAAAAAGTAAAGGAATATGGCACAGTCTCATCAATGGATTTGGAAGTTTTTATTAAATATTACATAGACGCAGCCAGACAGTATTGGCGTTTTCATCGGAGGTGAGCCCTCTCAGGTAAAGCCCCCCTGCTTTGTACGGGCCGCTGGGGATATTCATTTTTCCCGTTTTTTGCAGAAAGCGTAAATAAAACCTTCTTTTTCTATCCACAGAGAGCGTTTGTCTGACCTGAAGCTGATAACTTTATTATTGGCATGATTTTCCAGCTGCCTTTCTGGCGGTCTGGTGGCTGGCGCAGAACACAATGGGCCTTATACTTCACAAATCACCTTTCTCCTTTAAAAGGGTCTCTCATTATGTTCAGGCGCACATTAGCGAGGCCTCCAGCCTCCTGTCTACCTAAACAATACATAACATGCTAATTACACCGTCCTTAAAGCCAGGCGAGTCTAAAACAGGCATTTTTAATTTGCAGACTTTAATGAGTGCATTATAACAAATGACTGGGGGTAGCCGGAGCAGAAAAAACACAGCAGCTCGTCTCATGTTCCATCGGCGGGGCCCGAAGTAGCAGCGGATTCGTATAATAAAAATAAGTCATATTGTGACCTTTGCCTGGGATGAAAGGCGTCTTTCTTACGGATTCCTTTTGTTGTAGTTGTCGGCCATTACTTGCGGAGGAGCGGCGATTAATCTGAGTATCTGCACCATTACACCAGTAATCCGCGTCCTTCTGTCACTGTCTGTATTAATGAAATAAGTCGCAGAGTTTGGGGGATATCACACATCAGCCTGATAAGAAGCAGATTAAAGGAATTGATTTCCTGCGCAGGAAAAGGATTTCTTTCTGTTTGTCTGTGCTGGGAAAGGAACAATTATACGTTACAGGCCCGAGATTTTAATGTCATCACCAAATATGCAAACGTCGAGCAGAAAGCATCGCAGTGATCAAAGATTATTCATAGACAACAATATCTTCTGCTTACCTTTTTACCTGGTGATCCTGCCAATTACACATTTCCTGTGTAATGGGACAACATTGACTCACAGGCCCTGATTTATTGGAGCTCTCTAAGACATATGAGACCTGGGTGATCCCGCAAACCAGGAATGGATTTTTAAAAAAATCATTTGTTAATAGTTGGCAAATGTTTCCCATCCTACCAGAGACATTCCAGGTTTTCTCGGCCACCTAGGTTCTCCCATTATATTTTATCTTGGTTTTGGGGAGATTTGATTAATAACTAAGCACCTCTGTCACTCTGGGTCAGGACTACAGAACACCTCCCTCTCTCCCTATAAAATGGGGAGGGGTATTCTGCAATGCTCAAGATGTTTGAGATGTGCAGCACAGGCATAGAGCACAGGAAGTTATCAGCTCCAAAGATCCTGGCAGGATCAACAGGTTTGAAGAGATACTACAATGATAATATCTCTAGCAGTCTCTGGTAACATGAAATAATTCTCTAGCAGTCTCTGGTAACATGAAATAATCCTCTAGCAGTCTCTGGTAACATGAAATAATTCTCTAGCAGTCTATTGTAACATGGAAGCGTTCTCTAGCAGTCTCTGGTAACATGGAGTAATTCTCTAGCAGTCTCTGGTAACATGGAAGCGTTCCCCAGCATTCTCTGGTAACATGGAATAGTTCAAGCAACGGTGGGAACCTTATTTATCTGTGTCGGAAGGGTGAGCTGTCTGCGTTTCCCCCAGCAACCAATCCAATTCTGTCTTTTATTTTCCCACCTCAATGTACCACAATGAGAGAATAATCGTGATTGGACAATGAGAATCCCCTGATAAATGAGGGCTGAGACTTTTTCTTGGCCACAACAAGACAAGTGGTCCATCGAGAGCTTCAAAAGATTGCGGCCCCGGATCAGGCGAGCCGGGCACACAGAGGAATCTTTATGGCAGCCATTCCATCTCCATTATTTCTCAAGGCGACAACAATAGCTTGTTGATTCAATGGAGGAAGCGGGACAATAGCGGTCTGTGTTTGGCGCTGCAGCAGCATTCTAATGTCCTTCCCTATTAATGGGCCTCATTATTGTCCCTCCGGACTGGGCCTCACGAGGATGAATATTTGCAGGCGTACGTCATTATTTTAGCAAATCTCGAATTAGCTCATCATGGTGTCCGTGCTGTGAAAATCGCGGCTAATTAGGGTAGCGGCGAGGCGATCGGCTTCAGAGGCGATGAGTTAAAAGGTAACGGGACGGCCGGCGGAGAAGGTGCTAAGAAAGAGGATTAAACAGTTGCCTTAGAAACATCAAACTTCCATCTGCCGGCGGACAATGCACTTTTGTTTCTTTCCCACCTTGGTGTAAAAATTGGTTTTGTTTGGAAGGGACAGGGCCTCTTCTATGAGTGCTTGGAAGGCAGCCTGGAAGGTCAATGGGAGATGTGAGGACAGTGAGGTGCATTGTAGTCCGGTGACAATACACCATTGTCATGTCCTATTATTCCCAGCCACAGCATGAAATAAATCCCAGGGCTTTAATCAGCTGAAAGAGATATGAAGGGGAACAAAGAGCACCTGGTGTGTCCGACCATCACACTGACAATGAGATCACAAAGGGTTAATATTACGGAGTGTTATACCCACTGCATTAGAGTGCAAGCTCTTCTGTCAGCACTGTATAAATAATGGGATGATGTGTTTGCTGCGGTGACTTTGTAGTTCTCTCAGAGGATTTGGTGACAGTTCGCAGTTTTGCTCCTTCAATCTGTTTTGTCCTTCAGTGCTCGGCCAGCTCTTGCATTGTGCGCTCACGCATGAAATCCCAGCGCTCGCTTACCGATCCCTAACAATAAAACATTTTCTGCGCACAGGACGATTTGTCTTTATCAGAGACTTTTGTGTGGTTGGGAATGTTTGTTGCCAGGAAGATTCCTCCTGAAAGATGCGGTTTGGCTGCATTCACATCGGGTTAATGTTGGTGGCTGGAAGTTACCAAATGTCTCCCAGCTCCTGAGACTGCACAACACTGCTAAAGCTGCGTACACACCTGCAATTTTTGTCTTTGGAAAGGATCTTTCACGATCCTTTCCAATGACAAGGGACTGCACGATGAATGAAAGGTGCTGTACATACAGCACCGTTCATGCTCTATGGAGAGGGGAGGGGGAGAGCGACTGACGTGTGTACGTAGCTTAAGAGTTCTGAGGTTTCTCCATTCCCCTGAATTAGACCTCAGTATGACACTGTTATGCACACTTTGGCGCTGGGTAACCAAGGTCAGATGGCTGGCGGGCGGCACATTTCTGGCAAAGTGATAACAAGAGGGAAATGGACATTATCCTAACAGAATCCAGCGCAGTTCTCATCATATGACATTGCCTGGAGGAGAAACTAAACTGCCACCAAATGCTGGCAGAAAGTGAGCTGTGTGTGGTGTTATTCCTTCCCCGGGAACCTCTCCCTTCACCATCATTTCATAATGTCAGCTCATTACGATTCCTATGGGCAGCGGGTAGATAAAGGCCGTCCACCTACAGGCTATATTTCAGTTGGGGGTGGATTTTGGTGGGCCAAGCCACAAGGTTTTATTGGTGGTACAAGAAGGGCTTCTTGAGGTAAAGTGCAGTTTTTTATATTGTGCGGTGAGTTGTTGGCCGAACATAGAACTGTTTGACCCCAAAGATCAAATTACTGAAGGATGATGGGGATATACTGATTCCAGAATGTGCTCATGGATGGGGGGGGTCACAATTGCTTCCTGGGGAGTTATTTTCTGTCTCATTTGGACCCAAACGTCCGGGATTGAGGCCAAGCTGGATGGGGCCTGGCTCTGATGACGGTTGTGTAAGATGGCGGTGATTATACCCATTGAGCCACTTTTGGATAGAACCATTAACCCATCCAGGTATTAGTGATGATGACAAGCGCGGAATAGATGATTGGTGGTGGGGCCCCTAGAAAGATGGCAGCGGTAGCCATGCCCTATCAGTTTCCCCAGCTTCAAGCGTACAGTTCGACCTTCAGCCAGAGGGTCAATTTTTTTTGTGCTGCCATTATCCTCAATTACACAACCATTCTCTAGTGCAGAACTAAAAATCCCCCGCATGATGTGAGCGCGGAGTGGCCAGTTAACAAGGAGATAAATGAGGTGCTTGGCGTTTCCTCTGCGTACCTCCTGCTGTCCAGCGCCGACGATTAGCCGAACGCTGCATTCCAACCAACCGACGAGATCAAATGCAGCAAAATAACAACCTTACCGGAGAGGTGACCATTAATCTGCGTTATTTACCTAATGAACTGGGGGGACCATTAGCGCCTGGTCAACTTTCTCGCTAATTAACATACCCGCCTCGTGATGCTTTCATGTTAAAAGAAACAAATACCTTTTATTTTTCAAACATTCTGCCGGACGGAGCTGTACGGAAAATGTGCGTCCCGATATCTGCTCGGTGAATGTGTAAGTTTCCGGAGTGATTTTTGCGCTGCTTTGTATCCCCAAGAATTTTATTGGCTGTAATACAAAAAAGATCAAATTGTCGCTCTCCATCCTCTCTATGTGATTGATGGAATCTTTTCCCCCCCGAACATGTCAGCGATGGATCGTAAAATGATAATTATGTGTGCAGTTCAATGGCATCGGGTAATTCAATAGAGGCAGAAATATTCTGAATTCTGCACTGCACCCAAAAGGGGAAACGTTTATTAAAGAGTACCTGCCTAGTTCCTGACACTAATAGATGGAGATACCATTGTGTCATGGTGGGCGGTGAATCCCCATCTGCAGCATCAGGGCCACACACACTCTACTCTTCCATGCATGCTATACAACACTGTGAGCTTGCTGCCCATGTGACGAGTCCTCTTCTTTGGGGTGGAGAAGGGACAGGACATAAGAAAAGACCATTTATATAAAAACTACCAAAACAACAAGTGCTGGCATTGGTTGTAGTAACTGGATAAGTCAGTGACAATAAGAGGGGAAATATTGTGTGGCAAAAGGGGGTTTTAAATCCATTACACAATATGGCGCAGTCTGTATTTTATTTTTATTAGTCTTTAAATTGTGATAATAGCTGGGTGTAGCGATCCGTCATTCCTCGGGATATGAAACATCATGAAACAGTTGTATTGCAGTCCTGCACTCCATGTGATGTCATCTCCCCTGCAGGGAAAACATTTTATTTATAACATTGTGGTCAGTTTTATAATGAGGTTCACCCAGCCCAGGGTGGGGAATTGCTGAGTCAATGGGATCTGCACACTGCGGAATCCAGGGGAATGGCATTCATCTTATGGGAATCCAAACAATGGCCTTCCCCTTATGGTAATCCAGGGGATGGCCTTCATCTTTTGGCTATCTAGGTGATGGCCCTCATCCTATGGGAATCCAGGAGATTGCCTTCATCTTAGGGAGAATCCAGGGGGTGGCCTTCATCTTATGGGAATCCAGGGGATGGCCTTCATCTTATGGGAATCCAGGGGATGGCCTTCACCTTATAGGAATTCAGGGGATGCCCTTAATCCTATGGGAATCCAGGGGGGGCATTCATCTTTTGGCTATCTAGGTGATGGCCTTCATCCTATGGGAATCCAGGAGATGGCCTTCATCCTATGGGAATCCAGGAGATGGCCTTCATCTTATGGGAATCCAGGGGATGGTCTCCATATTATGGGAATCCGGGGGATGCCCTTTAGCATTGGTCATACTTTTCTTTGGGAAATCTTTGTGCTGGGATCACTTTCCTAATATTAGCAGCCAGACTTGGAAAATACCAAGTGGCGGTCACCACCTACTTGTGGATTTGAATGGTGGAGGAATAGGCTCATTACCCCCAGGAATAATAAAGCCAAGCTATAAATTGACAGGGAGAGTTTTATAATGTCAGTGTGTCACCTGTGCTGGAGGGAAGTGAAGGGGTAAGTGGGAGGTGACGGGTTAAATTGTGTCGCTCTTTTACGTTTTGTTTGGAAGACCTGCCTTTGTCTGCCTCCTCATTAACATTTTAATAATTACACGGCTTGGAATGTACGGCAGCCTATCACAGGCCTCCGGCAGGTCACGTTATCTGATTGCCTTTTGAAATGATTGTGTGATTGTGATTACCTGTTTACTGATCTGCTCGGAGAACAAACAGCGTCACAGTGCTAGGAACAATTAGACACGATTATGGTGCTCGTTAGTCGAGAGATGAGAAGTCTGTGATTAGCCCAACTTTTCAGCACCCGGAAGCCCTTTTGCAGGGGGGTCACTTTGTGTGTATCTTTGTGTGTGTTACAATGTGTGTGTGTATATTATTGTATGCGTGTGTTACAATGTGTGTGTATATCATTCTATGCGTGTGTTACAATGTGTTGGTGAATATCTTTATATGCGTGTGTTACAATGTGTGTATGGCACTGTATTTGTGTCCCCGTATCACTGCATGTGTCATTCTGTGTATGGTTGTATGTGTGCCCGTGACACCATGTGTCCGTGTGTGTGGGGGCTGGGAAAAGTTCAAGATGGGGTTGGTTGGATGTTGATTGCAATTGGATGTGGAGTTGGTTAGATATGGAGTTGAATGCAGGGTTCATTGGAGGTGGGGATCGGCTGGATGCAGGGTCCATTGGGTGTGGGGTTGGTTGGAAGCAGGATCCGTTGGATGTGGGGATCAGTTGGATTTGGGGATTTGTTGGATGCAGGGTATGTTGGATGTGAGGATTGGTTGAATGCACCATTGGATGTGGTTATTGGTTGGATGTAAGGGTTGGTTGGATACATTTATTTTGGATAAAATGGAGGTTAGATTATTAGAAAGATTTCTGAGTGACAGTAAAGAGGTTTTGTTGCCATACCACAGACACCGGGAGACATCTGGATGAGATGTTTGGTGATTGTGGGATGGAGAATAAATAATGGTGGTGCTGTGCATCTCTCTCTGTATTTGGCGCTCCCTCATACACATAACTTTACTCCTTTAGTTATATTGATTAGGGGGGGCTGTTCTATTTGGAAATAAAAGTAAAGATGATTTAGATTCCTTTTTATTAATATTTTCCCCGATTTGTCCTTTAATTGCCACCTTGGCTCTTTATGCTCCATTTCCTCCATTGTGGAATTTCTGTAAAACACAAGAAAAAGCTTTTAACGCCTTTTTCTCTGCGGGAAGGACCCTGCGTCTACTGACCATGCACCGCGCCACAGACACACCGCTGGTTATTATAGATCACACATGGACTGATCGTTCCTCAGTTGTCTCATGTATGATGGTCCCCCTGACCTGTGGTGAGGAGTCACTTTCTTCTTTATAGAGCCAATTTCGAACTCCTTTCCCAGATTTGTTATAATGAACAATTCAGACAAAACTTTGAGCAGCAATTTATCGGCTACCAGATAACGGATACTTGTCGGCATTGTGTTGGGGCCTCTATGACCTCTGCATTCAACCCATATGGTCATCTACTGCTCTGGTCAATGACTATCAAACATTTATATATCTATAGATAACTCCTCAGACATTTCATTGGGCAGAATAGATTTCTCAGAGATTGAAGTTCCCCGAGGAAAGTCCGGCTGAGGGAGGAGGATCACCGGGTCAGTGCATAAACCCAATTGGTGGTAACGTGCCCACTTATCTCACTCGATAATCACTCCAATCATCTGATTGTCCTCTCACATCTGTAGTTTGCTGTCATACCAGGTGAATGTGCAGACTTTTAGTATTTTATCACTTTTGTATCTTTCCTTGGATGAACAATCCATCACTAAACCCCAAAGGGAAAATTAGAAAAGGATCATAAGATGTGCACATGGCGCGGTTTGGTGAGATGGCGTTTTCGGGAATTCTGTCTTCTTTTGTCTCTTCCTTTAAACCTCCAGCACGCCCGGATCTGATTTCCATCCCCCGATGTATTTCTTGTGTTTTAGACACACTGAATTAATATTCAATGTGTTTTCTCCTTGGGCTCCCAGTATTGAGAGATCAAAGCGGCGTATTGTGTCTATATTTATACTTTGTGTATATTTGTTATTACCCGACTTTGTGCGCTGGTGTCTTCAAAGCCGCCACACATCTCAGGAAAAAAAAATGCTTGGCGACCTAAATTACGAAAATTTGACATAAAAAAAGGGTGAGTGTCTGCCATCTTCTTTCGCCCGTAGTTGTTGGATATGTTTGAGCCCACCGCAACATCCCCTCCCCTCACCCTCTGCTGGCACCGGTACCAGAGCACTTGGCAAATATCGCAAAAGAACTACAGAATGGATGCAAATATGTGCCTGTCATATGCCAATATTTGCAATATTCATGGAAGCCATGAAAAATAATGACAGCAGGAGATTGCGGTCCATGTGCCAAAGAAACGCTTGAAAAAAAAATGCCTCCTCCCCGCCACACCCAGGCCTGGAACGGCTCGCCAACGCAGCGGGCGCACAGGACAATGGAAGATATTGTCTCCTTTTGGCTGCTGTTCTCACGCGTAGATGGTCGTGCCCTTCTGTTCCGGGCCAAAAAGAGTCAGGGACATTTTTTTTCTTTAAAATTTTTTTTCAAGGGAAAATATTTTTACAATTGGCATAATTTTTTTGGCGTCCGCCAGCTTGACTGAACCATTGTTTCCAGACTCCGAGCTGTGACCACATACGGGTATTGGTGGTAAAATCCGGCAGTGCTGGTTACCTGATATCACAAAGTTGCTGCTCCCGCTTATGTTGGGTTATCAATTGTAAGGTCGCAGGGCAGCTGTGGACTAATGGAATGGCCTGGTGTAGAAAGTGGGGTTTTCCCTCTGTCCCCCGATTTCCATGTATGTGTGAAGGGGTCACTGTGTGCGGATATCACTGTGCCTATGTTTCCTGAGAATTGTCTAGGAGGGGAGAATCAGTTATTGGTATAACGACCTGAATCTTTAAAAGAGCCCGACTGTGTTACCTCCCCCCCTAAAAAAAAAAGTTGTCTACCCAATGAACCCCCCCATTGTTATTCGGTACTTTGGGTTGGAATCATTGCTGACTACTCTGTGCCTAAAAATAAAAAATTGACTTTCAAAAAATTCTTCACCTGTAATTACCTGCACAAAAACCCAAACACTAAACACACCCCCCCCCCCACACACACACACACAATTGAAACTCAGGGTTCAATAATAACAAATACCCCAATATTATTATTTCACAGTATTTATATAGGGTTGACATATTACACAGCGCTGTACAAAGTCCATAGTCATGTGACCAGCTGTCCCTCAAAAGGAGCTCACAATCTAATGCCCCCCCCCCATAGTCACAAGTCTATAATACAATCTAAGGTCAATGCTGGGGTAAGCAAGTTAACCTAACTGCATGTTTTTGGGATGTGGGAGGAAACCGGAGTCCCAGGAGGAAAACCCACACAAACACGGGGAGAACCTGCAAACTCCATGCAGATATTGTCCTGGCTGAGATTCCAACCTGGGACCCAGCACTGCAAAGGCCGGAGTGCTAACCACTGAGCCACCGTGCTGCCCAATATAGCACTGAGAAAAGGTGAGAGAAAAAAAGATCTGCAGACCGCATGCCACCATCCTTCTTCCTGTCCTCTCTGTGGGCGTCCAATGACATTGGCACATTATTGGTGACACCCCTGCTCAGTCCCTTCTTATCCTGCACAGCCCAAAGAGCAGCCCCCCCCCCCCCTGCAAGTCTGATGTCTGCTTTCAGCTAGTGTTTATTCCCCTTGAAGTGCACAGAACTTAGGGCTAAAGTTGTATGTAAAGTTTAAACAATTAAATGCAGTTAAAGTAATACAGAAGTGCAGGCAGATCTTCTATCGTGTGACAGATTGGCGTCTTGCAGGCGTTTTGAAGCCGCTCCCTTGTGCGCTCGCTGGTAGCTGGCGGATCCGCCGCTTCAGGTTTGTTAAATCGGCACTGTGGGAAATTGTCACATTGCTGGGTCGGCCCATTGTAACGGTAATCAGATGTAATTAGATGGAGCTTCTGCCTGCAGCCTGTTATCTGAATTGTGTGAGCGGAGTGTTTGCAGCGTCACGCTGGGGGGAAATCGCTGTATTTACAATGTAATGAAGTGTTTACGAGGAGCAACAAAGGAGAGATAAGAACGCTCGTTTCCAGCGTCTTGTCACATTGACAATACATCACCACGCAACAAAAGGACTTCATCTCTTCCCATTTATGTGAAATCAATCCAAATAAAACGTGACACCGATGATCCAGGGACACCGGCTTCTTAACTCGTCTTTTATGTCTTCCATGCTGGAGGCTGCGGGAGATGGAAGGCCGGCGCCATCCAAGTAATACGGGGTATAGGGAATCTGGGTATAGGGAACCTGGGGACAGGCGATATCCAAACCTGAAAGCCCATCCTTATATATATCAGTTGGACTTCAATAAAGTTTTCTATTGATTAAAGGCAATCAAACTAAATGTCAATCACACTAAAGTCAATTTGTGTATGGGGAGCATTACAAGTCCTGGAGCAGCCATATTCCTATCCTGGTACTGATGGTGAGTGTGGAGTGACGTAAAGGGCCTGATTTATTAAAGCTCCACAAGGCGGATACACTTTCATCAGTAAAGCTGGGTGATCCAGCAAACTTGGAATGGACCTGGTCCAGCGTTGAAAACATTGAATAACTAATAGCAAATGACTATTCCAAGGTCCATTCCAGGATTGCTGGATCACCCAGCTTCACTGATAACAGTGTTCCCTCTCCAGCTTTGGAGAGCTCCAATAAATCAGCCAAAGCCTTTTGGTTAAAAGCGTCCAAATACAACAACATATTTCGGGGGTTACGCCCCAAATCTTCAGTTTGTTGTACAATGTGTGATTTAGATTGGACCGGAGTTGGGGTTCTTGTATTTCAGACAAATACATAGCCATCTGAGGGTCTCAGCCCTGAGGAAGAGGCATAACCCTGAAACGCATCAGTTGTATATGGAAACATTCACTGAAATATTCACTGAATAGCCGTGGCATGAGACTTTCCTGTAAGGCTCCCCTCCCCTACCGATCACTCCAATGATCTGTCCTGACAAATGAGGGAGCCATATTTATCCCCATGTTCTCCCGTCATTATCAGAGGGGGTACCCAGAATGCAATGGGCCCTTTTTGTGGAAAAACCTCTGACATAGGAGCTGAAGGGCCACTTGACCATTATCGGGCCATTCCTGGGAAATTATCACTCCGCCCCATTCTTCTCCCTGGAGATATTTGTACAATCCAGGCCAGATCTTGGCCCAACATCGTCCTGAGCCCGAAATCTCTGACCTGTTACAGCTGAACTCCAAAGAAATGACAATCCCGAAAGGGCATTTACCTGGCACACGAGTACCAACCAGATGCCAGGAGGCCAACTAATCAAACCCTAAAACGGGACTCCGGCTACAAAAAGGAGTGGGGGCTGTGTCACCAGCTCCTCATGACATTTGTATAACGGCTGGGAGTATTGTAGTAAATTTTACCGATTGGTGTCTGTGAATGGAATATCTGTTACGGTGTTCCGGCACAGAGCTGATCTGCAGATAGCAAAGATTTCTTTCTTTCTTTCAAATATTTGTCTGGCCTTCACAGAATATTTACCTTCTGCGCTCTCCCCCCTCGTATCTGCGGCATATCGCTGCGCTCTGTCCATGTAGCGGGAGACGGCCTCGTGTTTACATTCTTCCTGCATCATTAGTCGGTCCAGGAATCCCAGAACACAATGTCAGTTATCACTTCTCTTTGTTCCCCTTTATCTGTATTCTGTATGGGGGAGGGGAGGGCTATCAACCGCCAAGCTATCACAAAAACAAATTGCAGTCAAATATTTGTAAATCCAGCAATCGGAGGTCTCCAAATACTCCAAAAATGTAAAAGGTGAAAAGAATGATAATTGTTGTGTCAGCTATTTTTCTTTCGGACCGCTCTTGCAGAAAAGAACCCACAGCCTGCTGCACCCTGAACACTCCATGGTGTGCGCCTGCCGTACTGGGACTCTGGGCTGCTTTTACAGTAGAGAATCCTCTGGGGGCGCTCTACCTTCCACATAACCCTTACATTGCCCTGTACATACACTGATTGGCAGGTATAGTGGCTCATTGGGGTCACATGTCCATTGACTGATGAGGAATCACTCCATTGGTGGGTCAGGGGCCCAGGGCCCGATGGGGGTGACTACTTGTTAATCTCATCACCCTCAGACTGTGATTTGTGATGAGTAACGATTCTTAGTCACCATTTTCCAGGCCAGATGAAAACATGACGGATCCTCGCTGGGCGGATGTTTTCTTTCACTTTGGAAGAATTTGTCAGGGCGGAGCCGGGCGATGTCAGAAATGTCCACCCAGCGCTGACCACCCGCCGGATAAATATAGAACATGAGAGCAGAGGGTAAAAATAGAGGAGAGACATGACTCTGCCCCCTACAGGCAAAGACCGGGGTCAGACCAACCTCCAACCCAGCTTTATCATTGGTCACAGCTCCGCCCACTGTAATAAAGGGTGACTCCGGGGTGACATAGCAGGGAAGGGGGAACCCCTCATAAAAGGCAAAGAGGGTGTACAGCCCAAGGACCCAGCACAGGGATGGTGGGAACCCCCGAGAGATCTCACAATAGATTTCCTATGAGAAGTGACCGGCAGGGGGTGTAACTCCCCCCCACTGACATGTCCTGGGCAGAGTGCTTCTTTAATTATCTATATTTCAGATCTGAGCACACATTAGGAGCCGCATGGCACTGAGGCCTGGGCTGCGGCGCTCCAAGCATTGTGTGTAGAAGTGGCACAGCTGTGCGATCCTGGCGGACTCCGGTGAATGGCTCGGCGCTCCGGCGTTGATTTTTATTATAAGTTTCACAAAAGCATTTTGTTGCCTTTGAATGGCTGTTCTTGTCTCGTTCATTCCGTCTATATGATCTTCTTCCTCTTTGCCCTGTACAAACACACACAGTGCAGCGACACAAGTGAGTCTTCTGTCTGCTCCGCTGGCCGGACTCAGCTGAGAAATTCATCGCTGAGAAGTGAAGTTTTCAAATCATTAAAGGTCATAACCCCGACTGAGACGCTGGAAAAACATGGAAAAACGTGCCAATGGTTAAAGAGGACCTGTCATCAGATAGGGAGGTCCAGGTACAGTGCAGCATGCGGAGTAACATGTCCCTGTGATCACATGACTCCTCCCGACATCTGATTTCTCTGCGGAAAGATGGGACCATCTTTGTTCCGGCATCACCCAGAGTCACCATGTAAATCCCGGGGTCTGTGCAACTCTTAGCTGTGCTCCACAAATTTACAATGCTTCAGTCTGATCACTGGAGGGAAGGAGACTGAGGGAATGCTTCTTCCTACCTGCAGCAGATTGATGATATCATCTTAGCCTAGGCAATGTCGCTGTGTTGGAAAATGTTTTCCACATGTTACTCATGTTAATTCATTTCCAATAAACTTCTCGGAAACATTTCATACCACTGAGTACAATTGTGTTCAGTGCAGTAAGGGACATGGAAGGGATGCCGGATGGATATGGGAAGGGATGCCGGATGGATATGGGAAGGGATGCCGGATGGATATCCTAATGGATGGATATGGGAAGGGATGCCGGATGGATATCCTAATGGATGGATATGGGAAGGGGATATGGGAAGGGATGCCGGATGGATATCCTAATGGATGGATATGGGAAGGGATGCCGGATGGATATCCTAATGGATGGATATGGGAAGGGATGACGGATGGATATTCTAAAGATGGTGGGATGGATTCAGGACAAGACACGGGAATACTGGAAGATACACGGGATGGATATGTAAAGAAATATAGGATCAGTCTTCGATAGATACATAAAGGGATACTGGACATGAGATAGGATGGGGGTTGTTGTGGGGGGGCACAGGTTGGATACAGGATAGGATGTGGGTCGGATATGGAACAGGAGGTGTGTTGTATAAATTCAGGGAAGCGGTTGGATAGTGAGTGTGATATGGGTTGGATTTGGGATAAGACAGGGAAGACACAATGTTGGTTGTATACAGAATAGGACATGGGTTGAATGCGGGCAGGATGGAAGATAAATATATGGGACAGGAGGTGGGTTGTAAATGGGATGGGACACAGGTTGGATATGGGATAGGATGCAGGACGGGTACAGAATAGGATACTTGTTGGTTTTGGGACATGTACAGGAATAAGGGGTGGTTACAGGACATGATTTGGATTGGATGAATACAGGATGTGAGTTGGATTTGGGACAGCAGATTTGTTGTATAAGTTGTTGTATAAGTTGTATAAGAGGTGGGACAGGGGTTGTATACGAAACATGACATGGGCTGGATATGCGATGGGACAGGCTGGATATGGGGTAGGACAGGCTGGATATGGGGTAGGACATGGGATCAATATGGGACACATTTTAGACGGGAAAGTTTTCATATTAGATGAGATATGGGTTGCATACAGCATAGGATATGGGATGGGATATGGATTGTATTATGGGACAGTATATGGGTTGTATTATGGGATGGGATATGGGTTGTATTACGGGATGGGGTATGGGTTGTTTATATGGGATGAGATATGGGTTGTATTATGGGACGGGATATGGGTTGTATTATGGGATGGTATATGGGTTGTATTATATGATGGGATATGGGTTGTATTATGGGATGGGATATGGAATGTATTATGGGATGGGATATGGAATGTATTATGGGATGGGATATTGGTTGTATTACGGGATGGGATATGGGTTGTATTATAGGACGGGATTTGGAATGTATTATGGGATGGGATATGGAATGTATTACGGGACACAATGAGGGTTTTATTACAGAACAGGATATGGGTTGTATAAGACATAGGATATGAGTTGTATTACGTGATGAGATATGGGTTGTATTATGGGACGGGATATGGAATGTATTATGGGATGGGATATAGGTTGTATTACGGGATGGGATATAGGTTGTATTACGGGACGGGATATGGGTTGTATTACGTGATGAGATATGGGTTGTATTATATGATGGGATATGGGTTGTATTATGGGATGGGATATGGAATGTATTATGGGATGGGATATTGCTTGTATTACGGGATGGGATATGGGTTGTATTACAGAATGGGATATGGGTTGTATTATAGGACGGGATTTGGAATGTATTGGAATGTAACACAATGAGGGTTTTATTACAGAACAGGATATGGGTTGTATAAGACATAGGATATGAGTTGTATTACGGGATAGGATATGAGTTGTATTACGGGATAGGATATAGGTTGTATTACGGGATGGGATATGGGTTGTATTATGGGATAGGATATGGGTTGTATTACGGGATGGGATATAGGTTGTATTACGGGATGGGATATAGGTTGTATTACGGGGTGGGATATAGGTTGTATTACGGGACGGGATATGGAATGTATTATGGGATGGGATATGGGTTGTATTACGTGATGAGATATGGGTTGTATTATGGGACGGGATATGGAATGTATTATGGGATGGGATATGGGTTGTATTACAGGATGAGATATGGGTTGTATTATGGGACGGGATATGGGTTGTAATATAGGATGAGATATGGGTTGTATTACGGGATGGCATATGAGTTGTATTATGGGATGAGATATGGGTTGTATTATGGGTTGGGATATGGGATGTATATGGAACATTATATGGGTTGTATTACGGGATGGGATATGGGTTGTATTACGGGATGGGATTTGGGTTGTATTATGAGATGGGATATGGGTTGTATTATGGGACGGGATATGGAATGTATTATGGGATGAGATATAGGTTGTAATATGGGATGAGATATGGGTTGTAATACGGGATGGGATATGGGTTGTATTATGGGATGGGATATGGGATGTATATGGAACATTATATGGGATGATGGCGCCTCCTCCCTCCTGGTCTTGACATACAGGGAGCATTCCAGCCTGGTCGATGTATATATAAGCGGAGTGCTCCCTTTGCTTAGATTTAATATTCCTCTCTTTGACCTTCTGCACAATGAGAGGCGTCTTATAATGAGAGCCGAGGAACCTTTATCTTCTTGTTGACACAGAAAAGGCCAAACATACCGACATCCATCGCAGGACGCACATAGGAGCCGCTACGCTTTCTATTATCTACTGCGTGCACTTTATGTTTGGTAGAATTGATATCATGAGATGAGTAAAGAGAACCTGTCCCGGGGCAATGTGTCAACTTCTGACCTGAAACACGTATCTAGGACAAACATCTGATTTCACTCATCGGTCTTTATCAGCCTCATTCCTATTTCAGGCAGTGATTCTATGAACATTGAAGTGTAAGAATCAGCCACCAAGCGTTAGTTTTTTCTGTAGTAGTTTGTCAGGGTGTTCTGTACTGTGTGATGGTATTTGTATTACAGAAATAGGAGCTACGTCTGATTATCAGCCACCTAAACTGATGTAATCCAGGTATGATGATGTCACAGGTAGGGGGCAAATCTGTGAACACTGAAAAGAATCTTATATTTGCAGCTTTCATTAAAACTACTTTCTGTTCTAAAGCAGTGTACAGACGCGCAATAATTATCGTTGGAAAACGAACGATAGTTTGTCCGATAATCATTAACAAAAAATGTGCATACAATTTGTTGCCGATTGTTCGCAATCTATTGTGTGTACGGTCGTTCAGTGATTGTTTATGGTTCTGCAATACACCTTCTCCTTTTCATGTCACTTCCTGCATCGTTCAAACGATCGTAGCTAGCGTGTGTACATTATTGGTGGATTATATTTGAACGACAAATCAACGATTATGCACGATTATTTTGAACGATTGTATTGTGCACAATTCTGTACATGCTGTAACGATACGATAGTTTAAAATAATCGTGCATAATCGTTGATCTGTCGTTAGTCGTTTGTTTTCTAACAACAATATTGCACGTGTGTACCTAGCTTAAGGCGACAACACACTGCCTCGTCCATCAAATGTTCAGTGTTGTCACACAAAGTGGCTGACATTGTACACATTACACAGACATGATGCACCCTGAGAAATGGCCTGCAGCCATCACTGGAGTGCATGTTGACAGGAAGTGGTTGCAGTGGTGCTGTAGGGGATCAGCAGCACTGAGATGTATTATTTGGTGAAGAAGGGGGAAATAAAATGAGAATTGTTTGTGGTACGCAGAGCAAACTTCATCTCATCCAGTTGGGGTTAACATCTCCTGTAAAGCGAGGTGCGGTCTGCTGACACAATGATGGCTGTTACTCTATCTGGGTGTAGCAGAGCCGGGCGCCTATTCATGTTTTCCAAACGATGTGCAAGTCCCGTGTCACCTGATCTGGAGAGCCACTTTACTGCCTGGTGGCCCTCTCCTGCTCCAATACTGGCAGTTCTTTCTGGCCAAAGAACAGATGGGGTGACGTCTTCTCCCATCGTCACCATAACCGAGAACAATCGGCATCTGGCAGAAACATCGATACTCCAACAGGCTGAGCCACCCCTGGAGAGTGCAGCAATATAAAGGGCTGCTGGGTATGACCTCACACCGGTGGGGGGGGGGGGGAGTAATATTGCAATATAGGGATACGATTCTCATTATACGTACCAGCACCGCACAGTACCACTTCTCTTCTCCTGTACCCTGGGTGTAATTCTCAGTATCTGTTCCTATTCTGCACGTATGCACTCTGCACAGTACCACTTCTCTTGTTCTGTATCCCAGGTGTAATTCTCAGTATCTGTTCCTATTCTGTATGTATAGACTCTGCACAGTACCACTTCTCTTGTCCTGTACCCCGGGTGTAATTCTCAGTATCTATTCTTGTTTTGTATGTATGGACTCTGCACAGTACCACTTCTCTTGTCCTGTACCCCGGGTGTAATTCTCAGTATCTATTCTTATTCTGTATGGACTCTGCACAGTACCACTTCTCTCTCTTCATTAATCCAGCCTGTCCTTTATTAAATAGAATATTCCGTTAGATCTCCGTATCCGCTCTCGGTATCGGTTCTGTTGGCGCTGACATAATCCCTTTTCTATAACAGTTACAATAAGTGATCCCCGAACTATGCACAAAACACAAAACCCTTTCAGGGAGCTCGGCTGTCTCCGGGGACAATTTTTGGGCTGAGAATTCAGATAATGGCCTAGAAAATGGTCCAGTGTTTGTGTCGGGTCCAGATGTCCGAGGCGCAGTTGTGGTGCGTTGGTTCTCGCCAGCGATGAGCTCACGGAGGGCTCCCCCACCAATCTCTTCCTTCCTGTCTGCGGCAGAATCGGCCCTTTATGGCAAACAATGGCCTTTCTCTTGGCTCTCCTCTTTTAGGACATCAAGTTATTGTATCCCGTTTGTGGAAGAAAGTGGCGATGTGCCTCCGTCCTGTGGGCTGTTAACCCCTTGGCAGGGTGGCGCTCTGGCACAGAGGGGGTTACTCGGCCAGTGTGGGAGAATTTTTGTGAAATGTGTAAAAAGAGAGAGAAAAGTATCCTTAGGAAATGACAGGAAAGGTTTGTCCTCAATGGCGCTTTTGTTTACTGTTTTCCTAAAAGGGGCCTCACTATATTTCATCTGTCAAACCCGCTTTTCTTATTTCCAACAATGGCCGATTGTTTTCACCAAAGGGGGGAAAAAACGGCAGGTCTGACAGACAGGAGAATTCGCTATTATGTTTTCCTGCCAAATTCCGCTGTGTTTCCCTTCAACTCACAAAGGGCTCATAACTTACTGTCAAGTGTGAGGGAGCCACAATGGCCCAGTGTTGCTCCGCAGATTCGCCGCGCTGGACGCTGCTCCGGCTGGCTGCGTGAGTGCCGAGGGGCCGCTGGTGTGTCGAGGGGGGCCCTGGTCGCCCTCCAGGCCCAACACAGCCCAGCATTTCCCAAGGAAGGCAGATTCTCGGGGGGCGGTCAGTTGCGGGGTAAATGTTGGGTTTAGACTAACTCAATGTGGTTCTATCGGCAGTGACTTCGGCTCCTCGTGGATTGGGACGCCTTGACATTTGGTATGCCATCCAGCTCTGAAGTCCTGACGAGCGTCATCGGGGAACGCAGTTCAGAAGAGTGGAAGGACAGCCACTTACTGTAAGTAGGATGACTTCTGTCAATGTTTTATGCAACTTTATTTGTCAGGATTTATTGAATGCAAAACATTGGTTGGTGAAAATTTGCAGAATATTGGTGGAAATTTATGGCGCTGAAAATGTTACAATCGGTAAATATAAAATCTGTCAAATATTTAGGAATTGTGATTTTGTGTCCTGACGGCCTTGTCAGGAAGTTCTGCAATCAGGTCACAGATATAGAGGTTCAGGCGGCACATGAATGGGGTACGTCTGTGTATCAGAGGAACGAATTGCAGATCAGCTGCTGTGTTTAGTCATTCTGCTATGATTGCCGCCATGATGACCTCACTGACCGGTTGTGTCACCTTATTTCCAAGCAGAATAATTTGACATCCTGGAATTTTATGTCCTTTTTATATTATAATTTATCTGATTGTTATAAAACATTGGTGATTGTTCGCCTGTTATTTTGTCAGTTTGTCTCCGCCCCCTGCGCACCTTTCTGCTCGCCATATGAAAGGTGTCAATCTGCCCTCTCTGTTTTCTGTCCTGTTAATTGGTGGCTCGTAATTCTTGATCAGGTTTAATTGGATGATGGGATTGCTGCTGTGTGGTTTCATCTGCAACAGATTTACATCATTTCTCAGGTGTGCCTTACCTGTTGGTGTTAGATGATGGGGGTGGAGCTTCTGCAAGGTGTGAAGTAGCCAGGTGTCTCATGACAGAGAGACCCGAAATATAATGTGTGATAAGGAGTGTAAGGATGTTGTGTCAGCGACCTCACCTGGGGGAACCGATCAATGCTGAGCCGACACTACAGAACTTATCAATGAATGTGAACACACATTATATTCACTCATTATATTCATCCTTCAGGGCTCTCAGAGAGATCTAACGTGATAAGTTCTGTCCGGAGCTGTCCAGCTGCTATAGGACTACAACTCTCAGAATGCCTTGAATTATCAGAGGAATGAGGATGGTATGCTGGGACTTGTAGTTCCATCACAGCTGGTGTGATTAATGATGCTTCCTGAACTCTGTGGAGAGGCTCCCAGTATGATAACGGATTGGCTATACGCACGCTGTGCAGGATGTGATTGGTGTAAAGGTGTGTCTGCCGAGTTGGTTGGTTGGTTGGTTGCGGCAATGTTACACGTAAGATGCGAGTAGATTTGCAGCGTGCTGGGGAGTTTCTATGGTCGGTTTTGGTACAGCAGTGAACGCTGTGCTCTGATTGGCCGCTTTATCCTGAGAGCAGCAATCTGAAAACTTCTCATAGGTTCAATCCCAGCTTAAATTTGGATGGAGAGGGATGGCGCTGCCTCCTCCGCAGACACCTGACAATGGCAGATCACATGACTATTCCTTTATTCATATGGGGAAGCGGCTTCCATCCAAGGTTTCTCACACAGGTGTGTGGTGACAGCAGAACTAACTTTCCTGTCTAATTGATGGGTTCTGGAAGTGTCCGAAATCTGCTGGGAATATTTGAGCTCCAATGAGGCGGAGACACACGGCACCAGGAACCGCATGGAATTCCAGCGCGGTGCAACACTCTACTAACACTAAACATGTGTGCGGCGTAACCCTCACAGTGCCGCACCACCCGGGACATAGATACTGCCATCACTACACACATATAATACAATCATCTGTTTTGTACCCCCAAAGGGCAATACAAATCCAAAATACCCCCCTACCTGGGATCTCCAGATACTGAGATCTGCCCCTGAGTCCTAGCACCCTTCCAATCCACACTGGGAATTGTGATGTCACTTCCTGTCCAGCTAAAGAGCTTTGAGATACCCAGCAGGTGGAGCTTCTGATGACAGGGGGTGGAGCTGTGATGTTGGAAGCCCCTCCCTGACTAGTAGAATCTCCTCCCCCCATCACCACAAGCTCCACCTCCAGAAGACAGAAATGACATCACCATTGTTCACAACTCCCAGTGTGGATTGGAGGGCCGCTAGGCCACAGGGGCCAGAACTTTGTGTCCAGACATTCCAGGCAGGGAGCAGATGTACTGTGGGGGCAAATAGATAACTGTATATATATGTGTGGGATCAGCTTTGTTGGGGTAGATATAGGTGACCCCAATGAAGGAAGCTCTGGTATCATTAATACAGCATTTCATGTATTTTATATACAACACATCCGTATCTCAGTGTGACCTTCAGACGGCTTCATGTAATGATTGTCAGTAGGAGGCACAGGAATAATAGAAGCTTTTATTTGAGACATTTCATAGTTGCTTCACAGGTGCATCTGACCTCCCCCTGACCTCTCCCGACCTCCCCCTGACCTCAATCCTAACCCCTCCAATCTTCTGACTTCTAAGCTGCTTCTGTGCTCCCATTGCCTTGTGTGAGGGGAGAAGGAATTCTAATGTGAACAAATGGCTGCAAACATGGGCATTGACAGAGGTCAGAGATGTCTGAAGGAGTGGTAATCCCATCATCCTATCTCATCAATAGACAATATACAGCTACTACTCCACCTGCACTGCTCTACCCGCACCGCTGCACCCGCACAGCTCCACCCACTCTGCTCTACCCGCACAGCTCCACCCACTCTGCTCTACCCGCACTGCTCTACCCACTCTGCTCTACCCACTCTGCTCCACCCGCACGGCTCTACCCACTCGGCTCTACCCACTCTGCTCTACCCGCACAGCTCCACCCACTCTGCTCTGCCCACTCGGCACTACCCACTCTGCTCTACCCACTCTGCTCTACCCGCACTGCTCCACCCACTCTGCTCCACCCGCACTGCTCCACCCGCACTGCTCTACCCACTCTGCTCTACCCGCACTGCTCTACCCACTCTGCTCTACCCACACAGCTCTACACACTCTGCTCCACCCAATCTGCTCTACCCACAACGCTCCACACGCACAGCTCTACCCACTCTGCTCTACCCGCACTGCTCTACCCACTCTGCTCTACCCACACAGCTCCACCCACTCTGCTCTACCCGCACAGCTCCACCCACTCTGCTCTACCCGCACTGCTCTACCCACTCTGCTCTACCCGCACAGCTCCACCC
>NC_092866.1:66242010-66245338 GCF_032062135.1 Pyxicephalus adspersus | reverse complement strand
CACAGCTCTACCCACTCTGCTCTATCCGCACAGCTCTACCCACTCTGCTCTACCCACTTGGCTCCACCCGCACTGCTCTACCCACTCTGTTCTACCTGCCCTGCTCTACCCGCACAGCTCCACCCACTCTGCTCTACCCACTCTGCTCTATCCGCACAGCTCTACCCACTCTGCTCTACCCACTTGGCTCCACCCGCACTGCTCTACCCACTCTGTTCTACCTGCACTTCTCCCCCATCTTCTCAGGTCTCCTGGCTGCCTGGTCACATCTGGCAGGTGTTGTGATCCATGTGCTGTGACACAAGGTTAGGAATGCTGTATGTACAGACTGATCCTGCACGTCCCAACAGACCGCAGGACGGAGGACAAGTAAAGCAGACAAAGTTCTCATCTCCTGGGGGCTGCAACATGTCGCCTCTCCATTGTTCCTTCAGGTGTAGATTGCTTAGCGGTTATACACCAGCTGGCATGGGCACTGTGCCAGGGAAGGGGCACTGAGTGCAATGCAACACAGCGGATTAAAGTTCTGCTTTCTCACCTGCTGACAAAAAAAACTATTTTAAAGACTGAACAGTGGAATTTCCCTACCAGTCCCATCTCTGGGGTGTCTGGGGCCCCTCGTCTCCTCCATTGTGAAGACCCCATGGCCAATGAGCACCTTATGGTCTATGGGTATCCTAATGTTTTCTAAATGATGGATTAATGGCTGCAACTGCTGCACAATCCTCTTGAGCACTGCACAGCCAGAATTTAAAGAGAACCTGTCAGGATACTACTCTCCTGAAATCAGCATGCAGCCAGTGAAGTTGAGGATAACACTACATCTGTATATGTCTTTTTGGGGTCAGCGATAGCATTGCACAGGCAGCCAGGCAAATGGCGGACTTATTGGAAGAGGTTCTGCAGCAGTCCTGACCTGGAGTGGATCCTGAATGCTGGGATGATTTAGGCGTGTGGCGTTTATTTTGTAGCCGTGTTGTTGGTGACAGGAATAGCGTGGAACACTGGAGCCCGGTCACCTGATCCCAGTGCCTGCATTGGACAATATTGATGTCGCTGTGTGCGGCAGAGGCCTGGATGAGGAATGTTTGGCTCAGGAATTGTTCTGCTGATAATCTTACATCACGCACCTCAGTCCCTGCACTGCCATCCCATGACTGGGACACATGGCGGATCACATTTCCTGCAGCAGCAGAGACCAGGCCATTGACATTTATGGGTGCAATAATGCTGACCCGTTTCATCGTCTTCTCACAAAACCACCGATCAGCTCTCCTAAATATGACCCTAAATATGATCTCCAGGCTGATACAAATTAATGCAGCTCTGTATTAATAAATGTACCCAACTGTTGCAGGGCTCAAATGGAGCAGGAAGAAGCAGAACAAGGGACATGGTAACAATGGATGAGAGCAGAGTGACAGAAAAATTAGCTTTCTGCAGAATTCTTAGTTTATTTGATGACAGAAAGCTGTCCAGACCCTGAAGCTACAAAATAACCCCAAACTGTAGCAGTTCCACCACCATGCTTCATAGTTGGTATGAGGTTTCTCCTGATTTGCTGTTTTCTTTTTGCACCAAATATCTCCACTGTTACTGTGGCCAGAAATGTGATTCCTCAGTGCACAGAACTCAGGCCAGGTCTTTCCTGTCTGTTCCATGGCAGACTGTTGTCTTTTGTTCTTGGCTCACATCCTATGAAGGTTACATTGGTGCAATGTCTCTCTAATTGTAGAAGCTCTGGTGGTCGGACATGTTGAGGTTGTTTATCATTTTTAGTATCCAGGGGTCTTTTTGGATTTGGTGGTTGCTGGGTGTTGTATTTCCTGAATTGCCTCCATTCAGTGTTACTTTTTACTCGCTCAGCGTTTTGTCTAATTATTGTCGCTATAAGTCCCCCATCCACTTGTGCTGAAGATGCCTCAACAAACCTGTCAGAGGAACCTCTATTGTAACTGGCGGAGTTCCCAGCGTCCGTAGTGCAGTGCATGATGGGGGAACTCCAGCAGCTCAACAGACAATAATTTCATATTGGTTGGTAAATGAATCCCCTCTATGCACAGCTAATATTTAGCTTTGTGCTTCTTATTGGGGTCAATGGGTAGTGTTGAAGGATTTGTTTGTGAAATGTTATTTTTGTGTGAATTTTTGTGTGTGAGTGTATATGCCTATGTGTCAGTGTGTATGTCTGTGTGTATATGTATGTCTGTTTATGTGTGAGTGTGTATTTGTGCGTATGTGTGTTTATGTGTATATGTATGTGTGTGTATAGGAACATTGTCATGCTGGTTTATACTCAGGAACAGGAAAGGAATATCTCTATATCCTCTGTCTGTTTTATTGTACTGATCACATCACAGTCGCAATGATGCTTTACCTTCACCCTTGTGAATATTTTTCAGGCTTTGCAGTTCACGTTTTGTTTTGTGTTTTTTCGTTAATAGTTTATCATTCCTGCGATAACTATAGAATAGGTTTGTGCTGTAATCATATCCCAGCATGGCTTCCCTCATTCACCTTCCTCCTGCACTGGTCACAGTTTGCTGTCTCCCGGTATCTCTTCTTTCCAGAAATTTCCCCTCCTAGATTCCTCTCCCCTTCTTGTTTCTCATACCTGCAGAACTTCATCATCTCTCCGATGCAAACTCCCATCCCAGCTCTTCAGATGGATCAATGTCCTCCCCGGCCGCTTCTAGCTGGGCGCACCGCCCGGCACTTTCCAGTGACCACCCGCCTGTTTTTCAGTGGTTACTGAAGAGTTGGGTCAGAACACAGGGCCACCACCCACCTACAGCTTCTTCCCACCCGGCTTAATAAAATTCCTGGGGAGAACATTGTTGATGAATATCTTCGCCTCTATACAACACTGTTAATTTTTAGATTGTAAGCTCCATTGGCCAGAGTGTAATGAGTTATTGATACCCAGCCTGTGAATCCTGCTGGAGATGTTGGTGCTGTAAATGAATCCGTTGTCACATTATTGTGTTTTGTGTCTTTGCAGTGCATTGAATACCATTCCTCCCGGGTTCAGTAAAATGTCTCCATTCTTGGCTGCAGTTTTATTCACAATTTGGTAATGAGCTTGCAAGTGAATGTTACATCATTGATGAATCCAGAAGCATTCACTGTAATTATTGAAGTTTTCTCAAATTCATTGCAGAGTTTTACAAATGACTTTCACCGGATCTTTGAAATCTTTGGGATAATCTTAGGGGAATTTCCAAAAATCTGAGGAGAAGCCTCTGACAGGGAGTCAGCATTTATACTGAAAGATGGAAATATAAAATATCATTTCATGAGGTTACTGCACATTGCACAGACACATGTA
>NC_092866.1:66238542-66240129 GCF_032062135.1 Pyxicephalus adspersus | reverse complement strand
GGCAATAAATGTGAACATTCAGATAAGACTTCTTGGTGGGTTTGTTCTCCGAATTCCCCGTGTGTCCGGATAAGATTACCGCTGACATCACACGATTTCTGACTTTGTGATATTAAACTTCATTTTAATGTCATTCTTGTGTTGCTGATAACGTTTCTATGAACATGGCGTCGTCCTTGGTGGGTGTTTCTGTGTCTGCGTTTGTTTATCAGCGGGCTGATTTCTTATACATTATATACATTGTACAGACGTCTCACCCATCTGTGAATATTGTCACACATGATGAATAAAATGTGAATATGTTATTTGTGAATCTTTGTACCAGATGTTAATGTTTATAAATTCAGACCTCACTGATATATAATTCTTGTGTATTATATCTATGTGCCAGTCCTGCTATATTCACAGCATGAAACCTTTCACCGGTGAATAATAATACAAACCACATACAACAAGTAAAAAAATCATGAAAAGTGCATCGTACATAAAAACTAAATAAATTATGAGATATATATAGGGCTCTATTTATAAAACCGGGAATCTGACATTCCCTGGTGGGAATCAGTTACTGCCATTGAAACACATAACCCAGGAAGATTCACACAAGGGAATGTCTGATTCCTTGTTTTATAAATAGAACCTATAAAAACCAATGTTGTCCCTGTGCTTCCCAATGCTTCAGCAACCCCTATCAGTAAAGTGATGACGAGCCCGGCGCTTGTTACCCATTTTTCTTGCATTGCCCCTTCTTGTGGGGGGACCCACAATGGGACATTTCAGGATTGGTACTCGGCATGCGGTTGTATATACTTGTGACGGGTGTAATGGTATATGGCCTGGGACATTCGAACATTTGTGTTACTTGATCCGGGTATAGTGACCAGCTGGTCCTAACAAGGACTGCGCAGACTTTGCTCTCAGTAGCTGCTCCATGCGGACGTGTGCGGAGCTCCGGGCTGAAGTCATGGTGAGACATGGAGGGAATATTCTGCACTGCCAGTGAGTTCTCCTTCCAACACGGGCCAACTTCTGCCCATTAATTGTTTGTTTTATGTGCGCAGTGTGCTGGGTGTGAATTTTGGGCCGGCTGCCAGAAGACGTTTATTGAAGCTGCTTTTTTTGGCATTTCCATGCTTTGGACTATTTCTGTAGATTGTGGAATAGGAGCTGTAAACCTCTTAGATCTGTAGTCACAGAGGGACCCCGGGGGTCACAGATGCTCTCCTACCCCATAAATCTTTTGGTAAATTCTGCTCCTATTAATGGCAGATATTGTGCCCAACTCTGCTAAGATTCCATGCACTGCCTTGGATGTGTCTCCAAAATGTGAATCTTCCTTGGAGGGGAGTCCGAAATAATATATAAGTCCAGCTATAGGCTGCATTTATCATGGTGTCATCATGTCAGACATACGCTGTCCAATTCTCTGTCCTTTTATTGCAATATCTATCATTTTACCCAAATATCAATCAACAACAATTAATAAATAAGCAGATTATGATTGGTTTGATGTTTCATGTCATTGGATATATTGCATTGTTAGTAAGTCACCTGTGGTGTGGTCGTGTATTGGGGTAACTCCTGCAC
>NC_092866.1:66232518-66237845 GCF_032062135.1 Pyxicephalus adspersus | reverse complement strand
TGGCGCCCTGTATAGCCAGCGGTGAAGGGGTTAATCGGAGATGAAGTGTCGGAATTTAATGGGGAAGCCGCGGAATTCACAATTGTGGAGTTCTACAAAGAGAGGCGGCAATTCTCTTTCTTGCAGATAATGGTGCGAGGCGTTAAATAATAGATTCCTCCCTTAAGAGGGGCGACAAATTATTTTCAGGGTCTGTGTGCGCAGCCCGCTCAGTCCCGGAGCTTTTCCTTTTTGCAGGGAAGATGTTCCAGATAATCGTAGTGACTGGCGGTTCAGTCATTTACTATTCACTGGCAGTGCGGCTCTAAATTATGGAGTGAAATTGACGAGCGCAGATAAGTCATGTGCAGCGACGTGGCCCTTGTCTGCTACTTGTCGGAGCCGTTCCCGCGGGATGCGTTGTCCTTAAAACATGAAATATTGCGCTTTGTTACCGCCACCGAGATCTAGGCCGCCGATTCCTCACTCTTCTGCAGTCTTTTTGTGTTTTTTAATTTGCTGGACTTGTCTGCTATTATGTCACCGGGAATGATGGACGTGGCCTGTAAGTGTCCAATCGCTGGGAGCTTTGGGGAGGCCTCACTTACCACAAAACCTAAATTTGGGTATGGGTGGATTCCCACACACTGGATTTCTGGACCTTGTCTTATGTCTTTGTGGATTTGGGAGGTTCCAGAACTGGTCAGTCACCCCCAGGGAGGAGATCTCACTAATGGAATCATTATAGATACCAGGAGCCAAGGGGTTTTGTGAGCCCAACATCCACCTGTACCTGAAATACCTGGTAGGAGTGGGGTGACCCTTTATTTTGCAGCACCATGGTAATGTTACAACTATAATGCCCCGTTCACACCTTTTGTTGGAGTATAAGCCCCCATTCACACCTTTTGTTTTACTCGGCCAATTGGAACCCCCGGTGACCCAACCACACAGAATTGCTGTTGGCTGTAGTGGTGCCATCTCACCAATGTGCCCTGTATTGGCCAAAATAGTGCTGTGTAAGGATTTAATTATTGCTTTGGATTATGTATTCCTTTGTTTCGAGCCCTTCATGGTCAGCCTGCGGTTATTCACCCAACATTCACCGGGGCAGCAGAGGTGAAATCTCTCCTACATAATTACATTCAGTGTGTAATTTCCAGGCTTCACTCTGAATTTTGATTTTCAATTAACGCTCTCAATTTGAAGATAATTTTCTATTTATTATAATTACAGGAAATAATTTATTGGCTGATGACGGCCCAGCGGCCCCGGCGTCCTCAGCGGCCAACAAACCGTCATTTAGACAGCACGGGGGCTTCTGTGTATTTGTACACTGGGGGGGGGGGGACACACTGGACATTATCAGATCTATCTGGTGACAGATCCACTTTGATTGTTTTTTATACATGGCCCCCTGCACAATGGATTTGCGCCAATCGATATTTTTATGGTCGGCCGACCGGTGCACCCGCCACGGTTTTGCTAACGGTCCTAATTCTGTTAAATATTAAATGGCGCATTATATGACAGCGCTGCATCACTCCGTCTTTTCTCTGCCCTGAGATTGGCCCATTCATGCTGCTATCTGCAGCAACAACTGCAGACACCTAACTCTCTTCTAATTACAAATTAACCAATCTGGAGGTTGATGATTAACTGCACCACAAGAAATCATGTTCCTGTCTGTACACTCAGGACCTGCAAGCTGATCCCTGGAGGGCCCCAGGAGCCCCAGACAGCCATGGGCCCCTCAGGTAAGTGGTGACCTCCTCCCACCTGGCAGGACTGGTCATCCTGAGCTGGTCAGGAATGGAGGAGGAGTGTCGGTCAGGTGATATGGGAGAGTCCTTGTGATGGTTTCACCCATCCAGGTCTGACCAACAATCATCAGCCCCCCCCCTTCCAGATGTGTATAGATTGTACAATATCTACATACATGTGCAGACCCCATTCTCAATAAATATCTGTTTACCTGGTGACTGAGAGCAAGCCAACTTATTCTCACTTCTGGAATCTGTCTTCAAGAGAAAACTCCCCACCCTAAAGTCAGATTTGGAAATTGAATCATGTGAAAGTCTCTTCTCTGTTGGTTGGTGGAGACATCAACCTATCTAAGATTCCAGACTCATTACCAAACAAAATGATGGAGATAATGGTAGTCAGCCTGTTATTGGGTGACCTCATCGCCCTGTGGGAGGGGCAAGGAAACAAACCACTGTGGAGAACTTTGTCCAACACAAAGTGGTAGCCAGTGGGCCATTCATTCCATACACCCCTATCCTAAACTGGTGGATTGTTGGCCAACCGTTGAGTGATTGTTGATTGAGAGGATGGCCTTCATCTTTTGGGAATCCAGGGGATGGCCTTAATCCTATGGGAATCCGCACATTTGGCTAGCAGGGTCCAATGTTGTCACCACCAGGAAACCCAATGTGAGGAATGCCGCTGATATGCATGCAGACAGGAAGTGACTGCAATGAGATAGCAGGGGGGCAGCAGCACCGAGATGGGGCAATTGATGCAAAAAAGGAGACAAAAAGGAAATAACATGTCATTTAGTTGGGGTCCCTTAAGCCAAATTGTCATGTGACCTCTGTGGGATATGTCACTTCCCTATACAGTGGTGTTGTTTTTCTTCCCTTTTCATGGATGCAGGAGGAATGTTGTTTATTCTTTCAATTCATTGTTAAAATGACCCTTGACCCTTGTAATCACACACCTGTAGCTGTGGCGCAGTACAGAGATAGGAATGAGGTATACAGCAGGGAATTCCTAGATCTGGCTGTTGAACTGCTGCCAATGACCACAATGCATGAATTCCTGCGATTTCTCCAGCATTGTTCCGCTCTGCAGCTGCGTTCATTTCTCCTGACAGACAAGTTGTGTCTCCTGGATGTCATTCACCAACAGGAAGATTTGGGGAATTCTGTGGGGTCGGGCCCTAGGGATTCGCCAATGCTGTGGTGCATATAGACAGGAAGTGCAAAAAGGCTGCAGGAGAAAACATTTCCATGTCTACCAAATATTTATGCTGCACAAATCACCCAACCAATCATCTTCATCCAGCCAGCCCATTTCCTGCGCCCAAATAATAAGATCCCCATAATGTCTGCCGTGTAAATAGAAAATCCCCCAGAAGTCGCGGGGACACCCATACATTCCTTGTGCTGAGGGCTCTGGTGTCATTTCATTGTCAGATAATTCAATCTGCTTTCATTAATTGTGAGAAAATGTTAGTTGTGAGATCCTCTGTGAGCGCTGGCCGGTGACACCGCCGTCTTCTATTTGGAAATGATTATTTCTCAGCTGATTTTTCTGAGGTCCCATGCTGGATGAGCTGTTACGGTCTCGTATTGCAAGCTCCCCATTCTGCTTTTATTTCTGAACGGTCCCAGGAAGGGAAACATTTAGTAATTGGTGGCTCCATCAGCCGATTTCTGTATTCTGTCAGTTTGGGGTGGGTCCTGACCCCACATTTCTTTCTATTTCCTGACCCAGACTTTGTGGGTGAAGTCCAGGGTGACCTCCTCCTCCCTGAATTGGGGAAGACTCCCCCATGGACGTCCCCCATTGCTGCATTCTTTACCAAACACTGACTCAATGTGTCCCAAGACTGGAAAATCCACACAACGGTCAGCTTGGTGAATGGCTGCCAATAATCACCAAATGGATTTAACCGATCTCCAGATCCGGAATATTCTTCTGAGGTCAATAGCAAAAAATGTGCAACAGAAAAATCATTCCCCCTTCCATAAATCATACTCTATAGGTCCAGGGGAGTGGGGTCGAAATATTAGAAATGTTCATGCGGAAGCCTAATTAAAATGATGAAGACACTTCGCTGGGGGAAGGCAGCTTTTCCTATGAGAGGAGTCACTGGTGTAGTTTTTGGCATTATTCTTGTTGTTTTCTGCAATTTCATTGGTATTGGCCAGCTCAGCTTGTGTACAACTGGACCTACAGGGGCCACCAGGATCACATCAGGGGCCCCTGCTCAATGAGGAGATGGTGACTCCATTTCTCTGACTTGTCTGAAAAGTTTCTGGGGAACCGACAACTAACTAGAATATATATTAGGCAGTACAGTGGCTCGGTGGTTAGCACTCCGGCGTTTGCAGCTCTGAGTCCCAGGTTGGAATCTCAGCCAGGACACTATCTGCATGGAGTTTGTAGGTTCTCCCCATGTTTGTGTGGGTTTCCTCCGGGTACTCGGGTTTCCTCCCACATCCCAAACACACACAGTAGGGTTAATTGGCTTCCCAAAATTGTCCTTAGACTGTGATAATGACATATGACTATGGTAGCGACATTAGATCGTGAGCTCTTTTGAGGGACAGCTAGTCCCATGACTATGGGCTTTGTACAGCGCTGTGTAATATGTCGGCGCTATATAAATACTTTGTAATATTGTCTTTTTTTTATTTATTTTTTATTTTGGTTGCATTGCATGGATTTTCTTTCACTCTGATAACTATTCTCATTCAGCCAATCAGATTTCTCCCCAATCTTCATGAAGAATTCTATTGGTTATTGGACAATGGGCGATCGTCTGCACCTTATCCCGCAGTGGGCGGGGTATCTGGCAGCAATGGATTCTTAATGGGGTCACCTAATGGCAGTGAGATTATCTCGAGTTTTAAATACTGCGCCGGTGTTCGGACTTTTCCTGATTCTTAAGATCTGTTCATTTATTATCGGTAATTTTACTAATGAGTTTGCAGCCGTTAAATAAAACATTTGAACACGCGAACACGGAACTGGCTTTAAAATTTAACATGTTTCTTTTTTTTTGGCTGGGTGTTATTAATGCATTGACTGTGAAATAAAGCGCTGTTGTAATCAATAAAATAAGACGAAATCTGCTTTTATGCGCTCCCCTGACAATAAGTATAAGCTGGAAACCCATTGATGTGGAAGAGGATTAATGCAGGAAAATGACATCAATTATTGAAAGGAGGGTTTTGATTTTTTTTTCTTTTTTTCAAACCAACAAATTATGATTAATTGAAGAAGTGCGCCGAGAAAAAACAGAAATTAGGCCTTGCGTTTGCCGGATTGGAAGTCTTTGATAGTTGTCTGTACCTAATGTTCTAATAAAGACAGATATGGAAACCTATGGAGAAAAAGGGCCGGCACAGCAAGAGTTAAGAATTCTATAGATTACCAAAGTCAAATGAATGTGGTTGTCCAAGATTTTATATGGAGGGCCAATTATGAGATTATCCCTGCCAGATTCCAGTGCAGGAGAAATCTCCCCATTGTGGGAGGGGCAGAGACACAAACTACTGGGGGAAATCTCCCCATTGTGGGAGGGGCAGAGACACAAACTGCTGGGGGAAATCTCC
>NC_092866.1:66229417-66232483 GCF_032062135.1 Pyxicephalus adspersus | reverse complement strand
AATCTCCCCATTGTGGGAGGGGCAGAGACACAAACTACTGGGGGGAAATCTCCCCATTGTGGGAGGGGCAGAGACACAAATTCCTGGGGGAAATCTCCCCACAAATTACAGGGGTAATCTTGTGGTTTATGGGGTGCTGAATTCCCTTTAAGCTGCACTAACTTCATCTTTTCTTCATTTTCAGGAGGATGTCGTCCAAGCCGGCCACCTCTCCGTTCACGTGTAAAGCGGATGGAGAGGAGGAGATGACTGGAGATTTGGCCTCACGGGAGAAGGAAGATGACGAAATGCACCGCGTCCCCCACCTGCCACTGCACTCCCTGCTACACAACAAACCTCACCCTGAGGAGCTCTCCACCCTGGTCACAAGCATGCAGCACGACGTTGACTGGGACAGTATGATGTCACAGCATAGAATGGTCAGTCCTGAATCTTTCAGTCCATCCTGTGGGTGGAACTTTAATTTGTATAATCAGTAAGGTACATAGGGGAAGCTCAGACTTCTCACTGGGGGTGCAGACCTCTCTGCCCCCCGTCTGCCTTTATTGGGTGATCTGGGAACCTTCCCTTGCAATGCTGAAATGAAGTTCCCAGACACGCCCACTGAAGGCTCCTCCCCATCTCTCATATAGAAGCCTGATCTGAAGTCACAGCCGCCAATCAGGTTCAGACTTGCCTTGAATCTGGTGATGCAGAGAATGTTGCCCAGTATGGATTTAAGAAGCCGATCTGCCCACCACACGATGAGATCCCTGAACTCTGGCTAGGGGGGATTGCAGGGAAATCAGGTGAAGGAAACGCTAAGGAAATCTTAACACAGCTGCAGTGTTTGCTGGAAAACTTTCACAGATCACTGATTGGTGTCACCACATACCTGCTGTCCCTCATTACTTTTACTTGTCATTAAGTAGATTATCGGCTGGATGTTTAAATGTGACATTCATTGTAAATGCAATAGCAGTTGTGATTTGTCCCAATCCTAAACCTTCCTCCATCCTAATTCTAACCAATAGTTATTGATGAAAATATCTGATACACATTAGATGTATGGATCTGCAGTCGGCATGGTCGTAGTCACCTTCACAGCCCATCTCCTATCGCGTCCTCCACACTCCGCATACAGACGCAGCTCTCATCCTAGCCGCCGGTGACAACACACTTCAATCTTGCGAAGTGTTCAGTGTGAAATATGATGTCATTGGCTGAGATCATCCGCTATGAATCATCCCGCTGACATCGCTGATTGATGGCGATTGGATGTCCTTATAAATGGAAAGTCCAACAGATGCCATACTCCTGTCTGTCATTCTGGATGGGGGATGTCAGACCTGGAATTGGGGCGTCTGTCTGGATCTCACATCTGACAGGCTGATCCGCCAAACGAGAAATCTGCAGAATAATCACACAACCCCCCAGGAGCTCCCAGCGTCTGCAGAGAACTCCCCGAACGTTTTCAGGGAATGGTGGAATCAGATCATTTACATCTCCTGATAAGGAATAATGCAGATCTATAGAATGGGAGCAGGGCGGGGTCTGTCTGAGAATGGGGGGCACCCACTGGTGGCACCTGGCGGGCCCACAGATCACCCCAACAATCCTCTACAATGGCGTGTACCAATCTATGAGCATTTCACACCCAAACATCACTGAACATTGAGCAGTGGATTTGGTGGGCTCTATAAAGTTACCCTGTCTGTACCCCTGCTGTGCCCGTTATGAGGAGCTCCCTGCATCCCTGTGCTGGGTTCCTGGGTCTGCACACCTGCAGTGACCATTATGAGGGTCCCCACCGTCGCTGTGCTGGGTTCTTGGGTCTGCACACCTGCAGTGCCCATTATGAGGGTCCCCACCGTCCTAACACTTTACAAAGTGCCCAACAGGTGGCGAACCCAGCTCGGGACACGATTGGCCGCACATGGAATGTCATGGGGCCACATATTGGGCACCGGTGGGCTAGGCAGTTGTTGGTGTGACTCTTGTGATGGTGTCACCTGGTTTATTCTGCACCCCCAGTGTCCCTGATGAATGAAATCTTTGGGGTCACCCATCACAATACCTATTGTTCAGCCATGTGCGGATTGTTCTGTCTTCCCACAAGGGGCTCTGTGTATTCTGTGTCCTAGAAGCCAAAATATTTGTATTGCGGCCCCCATCCCATTCCCAGCTGTGTACTTATATGGAGTAATAAAGAGATTGAACAAATCCAGGGAGCAGCTGCCCCTGAATTACTCTCTCAGCGCCTTTTTATTTGACAGAATCCCACAATTTGTTATTGCTGGAATTCTCAAAGCACAAAGTTATTTTATCAACCAACAAAACAATGCAAAGCCTCCAATCCCCCCCATCCCCCGCATGGCGCATTTAACCCCTTCATAGATCAGGAGGGAGTTCAGTTCAGCCTTCTATAAAATAGCCGGATCGATCCAATTCAGAGGAAGGTTCTGTTCCTAGGTGGGTCCGGCACTTCTCCTCACTCACAGCCCAAACATTCCAGCTACCATGGTGCATCCGGAGCTTCCCCGTTCTGTTCCTGCACGCTGCCACTCATCATGGTGTAATACAGGGCACAGACAGTGCATATTTCAGGGTGTTTGGCTTCTGGATTTACGTTTCTGTTGCTCTCCAACTTTGGGGAAAGGAGGTGAAAGTGTTAATTTGTATCCGGCAGTTTCAGCGCCTTCGTGGAATCTTCTGCTGAATTTTGTTAAACTGCTGAGATATTTTGAGTCAAATGGAACAGAAAGCTGAAGATCGCTGACACCACAAAGTGACTCCAAATTGTTTTCACTTCCACTGATTGATTCCCTGATCAATTGTTGTGTCTCTGCCAGGGTCCAGCTGTCAGCAAATTCATCGGCCATTTATAAAGCACATTCACCGTCATGTGACTAAATCACGGGATGGAGCTGGATTCACCCTCCTGATTTCTGATCTTCACTGAATGGTCCAAAGTACATTGACGCCCCCTTCCCAAATAATGGGGTTCAGGTGTCCCCACTCAGGGGACCTGGTAATCCCTCATTATACAAAGACATTGCAGACAAATTTTGTGTTCTTCCAGCCTTG
>NC_092866.1:66225286-66228355 GCF_032062135.1 Pyxicephalus adspersus | reverse complement strand
TCCAAAGGCATCCCCAGCCCATCAGACTTCACCTCTAACACCCTTTGTGCTCCCGAAGATTCGGTGCCATGAATTTCTACCCCCCAGACACCAAGCAGACACAGAATTTGGGGATTTGCCGCGCTCCTATCAGCGTCAGCCTCAATAACTTTGGTTGAGAATTTTTGAATTCCGCCCCTGCAGAAAATAATCACTGAAATCCGGTAAAACAAACACCCAGCGATGTTCGGCTTTGATTCATCTGATGTAATTTGTTCGGCCAATTAGATGATGATTTCAGATTTGGTTGTGTAAACGACCCCCTTCCCTATGCCGCGTCTCTGTGCCTCATCCGTCTACAATTCCCGGGACGGCTGGCCCGCTTTTACATACATGGCTGCGGTGAAAAAGTAAATAGCGCTCCTCTCCAGATCCGTCGCCATTCTTCAAACATTTATATTTTGGGATAAATTCATTAATAGAAGAAAAAAAATCCGCCTTCCCGGGAATCTTCGACACAAAAGCTGATTATCATTTCTGATGTCATGGCGGATTTCTTGGAGAGAGATGACTATTAGCAGCAGAAGACGCTTTTAATTTGATCTTTTTTTCTCTCGTCCTTCTTAATTGATGGTGTATGTAAGTGATCAAAGTTGGCTGATTTGCATAGCGCTCTACATCAAACACTCCACCGTTCTCTGGGGTCCTCATGAAACACTTGCCACTGCAAAACAGCCACAGAAAAAGAAGCAAAGGGGGGGATAGAGCTCGGGGCTTGGCAGAGCCCCCAAATCCTGCAATTCGCCTGCCCTGTGTTTAACGCTGCCGGCGCCGGTTTGGTTTTGTGATCCGAGGATGATCCGGCTTCCTGGTTGTGCGGTGCCGTCTGCATGGTTGGTTTTTTTTTTATTGCCAGGCAGTGAGAGGGTTAAAGTCAAAAAAATATTTTTATTATTATTTTCAGATGGGGAGAGAAAGTTTTACGATTTCTCTTGGATTTTCTCCTATTTATGTGACGCCCATACAGATAATAGGGGGAGCGGTTGTCACCAGGACAGGAAGAGACACACACAGGAAGTGAAGCATCTGCCAGTTGGTGACACCATGAAAAATGAATGCCCCTACAAAGGTTCTAACCCTTTCGCTCTCTATCCAAAACTAAACATTGATTTGAGCAGAGTTGTATCGTAAAATCTTTATATTTCTATAAAATTTCTGAAAACTCTGCAGCTGTGCTAAGATAAATATTCTGCCAACTTACCCCCAGCATTAATATAGTATAACGTGCAGGTGGATTCAGCAGGGCTATGTAACACAATATTGTGTTGTGCAACCTCCCTCTCATGTTCCAGTGTGTGGGTGGAGCTGTGCTGACCATAACCCTTCATATATTCCATACAATGGCTCCTGATTGGTCTATAACGGTCATTAGTTCTGAGATATAACCCCCCCTCCAAGAAGATTAGAAGTTACATTTGTTGTCCTGGGATGTGTAACCGGTGTAAGTTGTGATCTTGTTGTGTTCCCTGTACATTTCCTCTATATTGATGAGATTTTATTTTATTTGCAGGACTCAGACAGCAATAAATTGCGCTCCCTCTATTCCTTCCGAACCACGTCTACCTCACCACACAAGCCTGACGAAGGAGCTCGCGATCGCAGCGATCTTATGACCAGTGTTAATTTCGGGACGCCAGAGAGACGCAAAGGCAGCCTGGCCGACGTGGTGGACACTCTGAAACAGAAGAAACTGGAGGAAATGACGAGGACGGAACAAGAGGGTGAGTGCGTCTGGTCACACCAATGTGTGGGATGCAAACTGGCAATGGCTGGGCAGACGCGCATTGCCATGGTGAGGCCCCATGGAAACACTAAGGTGACTGACATGTGTTACGTTGGCACGGAGAAACTTTTCGCCTTGTAGACGCAGCAGTTGGGTGCGTCGGTGCCACCGGAGATGGTTGTCAGCGATGTGATTGTGCGCTTGTGTTGTAGATCGGCACAGCCAGCTGTACAATACCAGAGACGGGTAACCCCTGACAGCCGCGGCTCAGATAACAGCAGCTGGAGCTGTATGTTGCGGCTGGCAAACGTCTTGGCACCGGGCTGACGCCTCACTCCATGAATAGCAGTTTGTTGTTTTCTTGTTTTTTTGTTGCAGAAGAAACAATTCAGCGTGGACGGTGACACGGAGCAGATGCTGCTGACAGCCAGGATTTGGGGTCACCATGTGAAGGGGTCACGTGCTGGTTAGACTCCTAATATATCTAATGTTAGGGGGGAACTCTGCTCCTATAGACATTATCCTGGTATTTACAGACAGAAATTTTACTGCTGGTGCCCAGAGAGATGCCAGAGTCTCTACTGCATTAATGGCAAAGAGATATCTGAAGAAATGACGCCCAGATCATCGTATTGTGTCCCCGATCCTGGCATTGTGTCCCCGATGCCGGCATTGTGACCCCGATCCTGGCATTGTGTCCCCGATGCCGGCATTGTGTCCCCGATGCTGGCATTGTGACCCCGATCCCGGCATTGTGTCCCTGGCATTTTGCCTCTATTTTATATACAGGTAAAGGTTGACGAGTTCAAGAATTGAGTTCTTCTGATTGCTCGGTGACAACCAGTGAGGGTTTTTGTGTTTACACTCTTGGTGACACGCTGGCATTCATTGGAGGTTTTTGTGTCACAGCAGACAGGGAATGTTGGGATTTATGGGATCAGCCAATCATAATGAAAGGGACATATGGGGGGGGGGGATACATGTTCATGGTCAGGGGAGGGGGTAATGGTAGTCAGTAGGGGAAGACTTGGGGGCATCAGAGGTTCAGTATGGCGAATATGACACCATGAGCGAATGAGGGATTCCCCAAGTCTCCTCTCTCTCTGCCAGTGATCAGTGTAAGCTTTCAGTGACAGGTCCACTTTAAATCCTGCATGGAATCAGCAGATATCTGCATGTGGTGGTCAGGTTGTATTGTAACAGATTGGTGATAATTTCTCCCGGTTGTTGGATTTTTTTTTCATCCAACAACTCACCAAGCCCCAGTCGGTTGTTCTATTGGGATATCAGTGAGTGGTTGTCATGCT
>NC_092866.1:66142786-66220286 GCF_032062135.1 Pyxicephalus adspersus | reverse complement strand
CGCATTAGAGCTCACCGCCGCCTCACCTGTAAAAGCCCTATTAGAGGGCCGCCGGCTGTAAGTACGGCCAACACGCGTCCAACGCTTATTTACAGAAAATTGGAAATGTATTATTTTGTGCTCGGTCTCCAGACGCTACCCGTCAGGATACAGAATGTCAGACCCGAGTAAAATGTCTTAATGCATAATAAAAATGCTGCCCGGGCCCTTCAGATACACAACTAATTAGAGTGTAGACTCGGGGCCCCGGAGGACTGCGACGCCTCACCACAAATCACCGATAATCAACTCAACTTCCCAGCTTGGATTTTCTGCCTGAAATCTGTTCTGATCCTTCAAATTGTTCTGATGAACTGAAAGTGGAGAAATTCTGCAATAAAACCATGTGTGAACGTCTGCAGATTTCAGGCAGCCGCGTGCAAATATACGTTGGGAATATTCATCGTATCGTGATAACTGCGATGGTGATGTACACAGATGAATCCCATGTATGCAAAAATGATGCTTAAAGTGATTCCCCAATCTTGTGACCCCCATGACCCCTGACAACCCCTCACTGCATTGTATAGCATTAGGTGACTACACAGAAACTGCCCCGACTTTGTGTCACTGCCCCACCCCCTGCCCCGCCCAATGCCCCGCCCACCACTTCATCCAGGACAACACGCAGAGCAGCCATAAGAAAAGGATGAATAGTGCTGACATCCTCTGCAGCGCTGTACAAAGGCCATGGTGATGTGAATGAAGCTCACACTTTAATGTCCCCAGAAATCTTTGGGGATATTTTGTAATTACAGCGCCGATGCAATTTATTCACTGAAACAATAAAGTCCATTCACTGTGCACGGGCAATGTTCTCTGAGCTGTGTGAATGATTGTGATCACATCAACCGTCCAATCCTGTGCAAGAAAAATCAATTTTTTAAACTTCCTTTGCATGTGTTGGGTGAACATGGGTTATTCACTAAGCTCAGGGAAGATTCACTTTAGTAATGGAGCAGATTTCCCCATGTTGTCATCAGCAGACCCGGACGTTGTCCACACGGGGGGCAGCTAGACAATGAAAAAGTTTTTTCCTTCAGATGTCCCTGGAGATGAATGTGATATTCACAGTGTGTATTGAGTGGCCATCAGAGTGCTGTCAGGTGCAGTAGCGGAGTACGTCATTCCATGTGTCTGTCTAGTGTGTTGGCAGAGCGATGACTGATGATTTTATAAGATCACCAATCTATTTGTGCCGTGATCTGGCCGGGATCCCGCGTGGCTCCAATGTCATACCAGGTCTAAATATAGACGAGGGAGGGCTCCGATTTTATTGCTGCTTCTCCCTTGGATGTGGCATGGGGTCATCCATCCAGCTCTGTATGGCACAATCATTATCCCAGCATGCACACAGCTGTTTCATGTAGATGTGAAGTGACAGGTGCACTTTATATGTGTGGCCTCCATTATGGGCTTCATCCAGTTTGCTGGGACTTGTAGTGCAGCAGTTGCCTGTCTGTACACCGGGAATGAGTGGGTCTTCTGTAGCGCTGAGCAGCAAGTTGGCTCAGAAATGTTGGGCTGGCATCCAAAATGTCAGCGCTCGTTCCTGACCCCGTGTCACAGTCTCTGCTGTTCCGTATTTCACATGTCAGATTGTGAATCCCCCAAAGTCTTCAGGCCTGGCCTCACATCACTCATCCTCTAATAGGGCCCAGCTTATTTCTGCCCAAACTCCATTCACACAACCTGCTCGTCTGGGAAGAGAAGCAAATTTTTATTCTATCAGCGCCCGTGTCTGGGGCGCAGCTCCCGCTGGGCAGGACCAGCGCCAAATCATAAAGCAGCGGCGCATCGCTTGTGTCCGAATAGGTAATGCGGAGTCACCGCCACAAATGTGCCGGAGCTGAAACGGCTGGTTACCCTGCTCACCTGCACACAGCCATCTCTTTATATTGCGCCCAGGATCTGCAGGGGGCCACCCATCACACAATCCAAAACCATCCCAGGTGACACAGCATGTCCAGGTTTACTGGATCACCCAGGTTCTCACAGATCCACTAGTGTTGTTATATGTATAGGAGAATATATGTATAGGTGAGAATAATGTGCAGCCGGTACAGAAGTTGGAATTGGGAATACTTGGGGGGTCCTAGAAAAAATGAGGCTCTGGCATTTAAAATAGGGGCCCCTAAATACCCGAAATTGCAGCACCTTGCACCCATGCCATTCTATCACTTAGAGCCCTAGGCAGTGGCCCAGTTTGTCTTCCCCTAACCCCGGCCCAACACGTGGCCTCCAGCCATAACGCAAAGATTGGTTGGACTGTACTTTAATTTGATGAGCCAGATCTAAAGTTTAGTTGTTATTTTTCACCAGGTGAATCTGTGAGATCTGAATGTCTGTAAGGATGAATCTCACTCCCCATATAGGGTATCTGAAGCCAGAACTTTTCTATCCATGTCCTCCTGAACTCTGTATTTATGAATGAGAAGCAGTTTGTATCCCTGTGCCCCGGGCCGCACCCCATATCAATCACCCCATCGTTCTACCCCGGGCCACACCCCACATCAATCACCCCATCGCTGTGCCCCGGACGCACCTCACATCAATCACCCTATTGTTCTGCCCCATGCCATACCCCACATCAGTCACCCCATCGTTTTGCCCCGGGCCACACCCCACATCAATCACCCCATCGTTCTGCCCCGGGCCGCACCCCACATCAATCACCCCATCGTTCTGCCCCAAGCTGTACCCCACATCAATCACCCCATTTCTCTGTGCCCGGATAATGACGGTCACCTGTTAGTGACAAGTAAAAGTTTGTTGCAATCTGACAGCTTGTCACTTGGGTGTATCAATAGGTTAAATCATTTATGTCTAAAATATGCGCCCCCCCCCGTACCTGTCTGCGGATTCAGGCTGAAAGGAGGAGGAGACGCTTTTATTTGTAAAGAAAGCTAATCGCTCGTTTTTTTTACAATTTAGATCACCTTATAATTTACTAAATCTCCGGCGGCAATAATGATGAATTTTGTCAGCATTATTCGCACCTTTTATTAATTTAACATAGATGAGTAATTGAGAATTCCGTGGCGGGCTGATTGGGACGGGAATTTGGAAAGTGACAGTTAGATTATAGGGTGCTTAAGGAAAAAAATGGCTCTTTCAGCCGCTACCTAGCAATTTATTTCTTGTTTGAAATTATTATAATTTATTACGCCGTGCCGCTCCTAATGAATATCTGCTATTAACCGGGAGAGCGAAATTGAGACTAAGATTAGCCGCCGTTCGCTGCGCTCCCTCTGACTGCGAACACTTTCACGCCATTCTCTGCGATTTCTGTCACCGAATCCTTGGCCTGCAGAGAAAATTCCGGTAATACACGGACAGCTTCCGAGAGGTTTCATGGAATTCTCAGGGAAAAGATTGAAATAATCAGAAATGTTATAAGAAGAAATGATAATAATGGGGTACAGGATGATCATTTCCAGCATGGCTATGTAGATAGTTGTGGCTCCCTGCAGAATGATGATCATGGCACAGATCACAAGATTGGATACATATCGGGGATTGGTAACAAATCCGGCATCAGTCACATATCAGGTATTGGTCAGGTATTGGGGGTTGGTTACATATCAGGAATAGATCATATACAGTAAAGGGGATTGGCCACAAATCTGGGATAGGTCACATATAGGGGATCCGTCACATATTCCGTACAGGCATATTGGGGATCGGTCAGATGAAGGGTTGGGTCACATATTGGCAATCAGTCACGAATCTGGGATTGGTCACATATTGATAATAAGTCACATCCTGGGGATTGACCACATATCTAGGGTTGGGTAACATATCGGAGATTGATCACATATCAGGGATTGGTCACATGTGGGGGATCAGTCATGTATTGAGGATTGGTCACATATCAAGGATCAGTCACACATAGGGGATCAGGCATGTATCTAGGGTAGGGTAACATGTTGGGGGATTGGTCACGTATCGGGGATCGGTTATGTATTGGGGATCGGTCACACATAGGGGATCAGCCATGTATCTAGGGTAGGGTAACATGTTGGGGGATTGGTCACATATCGGGGATTGGTCACGTATAGGGGATTAGTTACATGTCAGGGATTGGTCATATATCGGGGATCGGTCACGTATGCAGGATCAGTCACATGTCAGGGATTGATCATATATCGGGGATCAGTCACATGTCAGGGATCGGTCACATGTCGGCGATCGGTCACACATACGGGATCACCCATGTATCTAAGATAGGGTAACATGTTGGGGGTCGGTCACGCATCAGAGATCAGTCACATGTCAGGGATTGGTCACGTTTCGGGGATCGGTCACATGTCATCCTCTGAGCGGCAGACCGATCTCCCAGAATGTGCTGACAGTAAACATGCGAGGAATTGAATCCACCCGAAATCTCGCACATTCCATGGCGCCGGCGGTGGAAGTGGTGCAGGGAGTAATACAAATATTTACACTCGTGGCATGATTACTTAATCCCTGTAAATGTTGTTATTTCCACATATTCCTCTCCTACGGTGCAGCATACACGGATCTGACATTCCGAATTCCGGGAAGAATCAGGCACTGGCTGGAGCAGTTAAAGGGAGACTCCGGAATTCACTTAGACCATCCATGAAACATGGCAGCTGGTTCACAGCCAGAAAGTTTCCTCCCGTCAGAGATTTATGTGATCCATTTCAGTGAGATTCTTAGCGACCCTGGACAGCACCGCGGCCTCTTGTCACATGACTGCACTATGGGAGCGCAGAGATCATCTAACAATCAGATTCCTATTATTTCTGTGATTGTGGAGACTCGGACAATCCTGAATCTGCCTTATGAAGTAGGTGAATCTTTCACTGATTGTGTGAGAAATCCTCTAAATTGGGTATTGGTTAATTCATCAGTATTCTGTGTGTCCCCAAAGTGAATGGAAATCCAAAGTCTATTGTGTTTGGGGTCACGTCTCACTGTAATCAGAATCTTTATTTCGGATTTTACAGTTCCCCACCAATCACAGAACTTCTTGTTGCAGGCTGACAACACCCAGCTTTTGGTTGACAATCCTCAGCAGTGTTGTCACCGTTGTGCTCTCTTCCTATTGGTCATGGGGCTTCATATCAGATAGGGAGAAAACTTTCCTCAGTGAGTTTCCCGGCACGAAGCTCCAGCGATTTGTATACTTGTCTCATATCTGTCACCGAACACAAATTATACACTATTTTCCTTCAAGGTAATTTAAAACGACACCATTAATTACCGTGTGTATTTATAACTTCCTAATTAGCCTCCCGGAGCTGACGTTCCGTATTCAGGCGATATCACAAATCTATAGGTGCCGGCTGCCATGTTCTGAGAATTCCATCCGCCGGACGCCGATCATTTCTGTAGACGTGTTAAGGAATGACAGATCTTCATTAATTATTAGTTATTGTGTAGGATGAATCTCCTCGGGGGGATATCTGCTGCATATTAAATGAAGAATTCACTGACATTCACCCTAATACACAGCTCAAGAGATTCTCAGCCAATTCCGCCATATTGGGGGATCATCATTGGATGAAGATTCACCCAGGTATAAAGGTGAATAGTAAGGTGAGGTAGAGTGAATGGTGAGATATAAAGCAGGATATCAGCCCAAAGCCCTCATTGGTGAGTTGTCAAATTGGTGAATATTACGAATTGATCAGTGAGAGGGGAATTGTTCTAAATGCAGAGATTGAGCAGAGATGGGAGGGGGCGGCCAATGTGAAATCTTCCAGAAGTGAAAAGCAGCAAGCGATGACAAAACGATAATTTGTCGCTTTGTGAATTTTCACATTTTGGGAATTTTTGGAATAATGCAGCAATTTGTCATGATCACGGATCTCTCTGATTGGCCGCTCCTGCATGGTATAGATCTCATATTGGTAATTGGTTGCTCTGCGCGTTTTTTGCGTCTTTTTGTGGCTTGACGGAGGGAAGATTCTTCTTTCTCCAGGAAAAGTTGCTGTGACCTCTCGTCTGTGAAGCTTCTTCTTGGCGGTGACCTTGCTGGGCGCAGCGCTGGGCACGGTGGCACTTTCCAGCTGTACGCATGCTTCCCGCCAGGGTACATTCGTACCGAGTGGAACACCGCGGGCTGCGACATATGTTGAGTTTAGAATCTTTGTTCTGACATTAATCCTGTTCACCAGCTGTGCCGCCAGATGCCCAGCTCAGAGATTCCCGGCCCGCTGACGGTGACAACGAGATTTCCTGTCCTCTCCGTGATGTAAATTCCCTGAGATCTCCGATGCCAGAATTCTGCGCTCTGTGATGGCAATAACGTCTCATCGGTGAATAAAATTCAATTTATCTGCTGCTGAATGTTCAAAATAGTTATAAATTGTGAAAATTCTGTATTTCAGGTAAATTTAAACGGGTGAATCTTAGGTGAAAACATTTCTAAATAGAACATTAAATATTGCAAGTCAAGGTGTCAGTGAGTTCAGATTCCTCCACCATCCAACGACATTTGTCGAGCCAAACAAACAATCGCGCTCGCTGTTATAAATCTGCAAAAGGCAACACATCGATTGGGGGAAAAATGATTTTATTCTTCTGTTTGTGAATAACAATATGCAATGAGTCTGATTGAATAAAGCTTTTCATGACTCAAGATAGACTATGGTGGGTGAACCTGGGTGATCCAGCATACCGGCATCATGGATTTTCTAAAATCCTGTTAGCTGGCAAATCCTGGACCAGAACCATTCCAGGTTTACTGGATCACTCAGGTTCTCCCATAATAGTCCATCTCTGCCAGTCCTGGAGAACCCAATAAATCAGAACCAATGGGACCATAAACTCCAAAACAAATAGGAAGTGAAGGTGGTGAAAACTTTTAAACGTTTTGTGTGTTGTTTAATATTATTATTATAAGATGGATTCACTATTGTACTTTGCTCGATCTATACAACTTCTCAGGATTGTTTATCTGTTTATTGTACAGTGCTACGTAATATGTTGGCGCTATATCAATCCTGGTTAATAATATTCTGTGAAATGTTTGATGGGAGATAAAAACAAACGGACAATTGAGAGGTAAAATATGTAAACGTGGAGTTTGGAGATCAGATGGAGCTTTAATGGGGTACAAAGACCCCCGGGGGCATCAAGGGGTCACCCAGCTCTGGTGGTATAGAGGGGCTGCGGCAGTGGGGGATCTGCGGATTGTCCAATCGTTTTATCTGCTTATCGATGTGATTTCCATATTGCAGCATTTCTATAGATTTACATCCTATGTATTCATTGTGTATTTATACAGAGAGATTCCCCGGGTGTGATTCTCAGTATCTGTTCTTATTCTGTATGTATGTACCCTGCACAGTACCACTTCTCCTGTCCTGTACCACAGGTGTACTTCTCGGTATCTGTTTTTATTCTTTTTGTATGGACTCTGCACAGTAGCACTTCTCTTGTGATATGAATGTTGCTCAGTAATACTTCCATGCTCCTCATTCTTACATAATGTGGGGACAGGTTGGGGCAATAAGGGGGGAGGCGGGGGATTCCAGTGACCCCGCAGGCCGGGGATGCCCCCTGGGGTTTCCCCCTTACATCAGCACAAGCTGAATATAACAATGAAATCATGTTTGTATTTTATTTCTGCGCTATTAGCGGAAGCCGCGGCACCGATAGAAACCGCTTATTATCTAATATTGGAGAGCGCCGGGCGGAATCCATCGTCTTGCGCGTTATTACCCACAGCTGTGCGCTTACCTGGCGCCTAATGATCCGGAAGAGCTGAGCGGCCGCCAGCGGTGAATCCCCCCGGCGGTACTAAAATGGGGCGTCCTATATATAGCGGGCGGGTGGGCCGGGCAGCATCTACAGGTGACTAATAGGAGTTGTTCAGTAAGTGGAATAATGAACGGTATTCGGTGTCAATTAAATGACGTCTCCCCAAGGTGCAGGTGCTACACATTGTAATGACACATTTCAAGAGCGCCAGACTCTTCACCCGCGCATATGAACAAGCGCATTTGCATATTAAAAAGCTGCAAATTATTTAACTGAAGCAAAAGTCTTTTAGAGATGATGGAGGTTATTAAAACTGTTGACAAGAAGGAAGGTAATTGCCTGAAAATGAGCGATGACATTCTGCGCTGGCGGCGTTGTTTTTTTTTGCATTGTGCCGCTAGGCTGGATGTCTAACCTATTGGCGGCAGATTGCTCCCATGCAATTAGGACTTTTTTGTCCTCTCTTCAATACGCCTGTGATTATGACAGATTGGAGCACACTTGGCATATTCAATGTCTGTTGTTTTTATAACTTCATCACAAATGACAAAACACGTTTTGTGTCCTGCGTGCCGTGGATTCTGCGATTATAATATGTTCATTTGTACGAGGACAATGCCGCCTGCGCCGCTCTCTCCGCCTTTTATTTCGCCCTATTTTTTGCTGCTTTGTGCCCGCGGCAGGGGTCAGTGAGGGATATGCCAGCGCCATTGTATAGCAGCTGATTGGTTGCCAGGATGGGATTTTGGTGTTGGGTCCTTCAGGCCGCCATTATTGTGCTGTCTGTAGCAGGTGAGGGTTGGGGAGGGCACCAATGCAGGGAAGACATTTAGGCCTTTGGTACAGAAAGTACATGGCATTGCTTCCCCTCCATCCAGAAAGGCAGCACCATCTTTGTTCTGGCTCAGCAATGACACAATGGCAGGGCCTGGGCACTTCTAGCACAAATGTCTGACACCGCTCAATGCAATCTGATCATTGGGGAGACTGAGGAAATCCTCTCTCCTGCCTGCAGCAGAACAATGACAACATCTCAGCCTAGGCAAAGTCACTGATTGGTGCTGAAGAATGGCTTTTCACTTTTTCTGTGCTCCTTTTATTTATTTTACCTTGGCACAGAACCCCAGAACCGGACCAACATCTGGCTCAATCAGACATTTCCACCTCATTTTGCATTTTCTGGTGAATCTTGCGGCTCTGTTGGACGATCCGATATATTCACCCAGTGAGCAGTGGAAAGAGTGAATGCGGATTGGGCTGAGAGGATACATACGTCATTGCTGGAGGAAGAGAATTTGAGATGTACAGAGAAATATGGGGAATGCCTAGGAGCCCGGGGTGGCTGCGGGGCCCTCAATATGAAGCCTTTGGGCCCCTTTCAGCTGAGCATTCAATTGAATGGAGATTTAGCCATCAATTTAACAGAATGATTTTCCTTGTCACAGGAAGTCACCCAGCCCGGTTCTCTTTATTGCCCTCCCGGGTATTTGCACAGTTTATTTGTCTTTGGTCGGTGTAGAAATATTCAGGCGAGGAAGCCCCATTTATTGCGGTGCTGCCGAATGGATTCCGATTTGGTAGAAATGGTATTATTGGTTGAATTGAGAAAGGAGCCATTTCTGGGTGGAATCCTTCCTTAACCTATTGCGGCATTGCGTGGTTCTGCACACGCAGCGTGTAACCTGACACAACGTATATTGTACGTCGTCTGATCTAAAGGTTGTCATTACAAGCGGAGAATTGTAGACAGACTTTGATAATTATGTGGGGGGTCACCGCTGCCAAGCATAACAATGAATTGCACAGCTGCATTCACCCTCCCACTCCCAGCACCCCTCCCCGAGGCGACTCGCTGCATACCTGCACAGAACCCGGCACTGAGGGGGTTAAATGGGTGAGCGGCAGCCAAAACCTCTGAGCACTACCTGTGGTTAGTTGTGGTTTGGGAACACGATGCAGAAAGGTGTTGTGGGTGAATCTACACAATGAACACGTTCACCTGACACCATCGTGACGTCGCATTGTCAGTGCAGAGATGCTGGAACACAGCGCCGTCTTTCCAAGGCTGAGCCGCCATTTTATCCAGGATAGGGGATTGACAACAGCCAATCAGTGATCAGTGTGCAGCTCCCACAAAAATATTCACCCATATACCGGATGTTCAATGGATGTTCAATCCTCACAATAACCAAGCCCCTCCGTACACATCGAATGTCTGTCTTAGTATGCAGGTTCCGGGGTCACGGTGCGCACCCGGCGTGCTCATAGTATCATTCTGGCCTTGTTCACTCCCTATAGAATCTCCCCTTGGTCTGTACACGGGGGGGACGGGGGGGGGGCACATTGATTGCCCCTTTAGCTCTCATTGGTAGATTACCCCGGTCACATGGTTGCGCGTGGTCTGGAATGGACGGTCTCACATCTGTGCGTTTCCCCAGCTCCATTTACCGACGTGTTTTCCTGCGGAGTTCCTAGACAGCCAAGCTGAAGAGCGGCGTCTGTTTTCGTATTGCGGTGTTTTTGTTATTTTGACTTCCTGTGAAAGAGAGACGTGACCGCAGAAACAGGACACTGCGACATTCTATGGAAGGAACATTTCATCCTGGCGCAGCCGAGGAACCCATGCCAGTTCTTTATATAAAATGAGGGTCCTGGGGGGTCCCGGAAATCTGCCCTCTAATAGGACAATAATGGGGGTGCTTTGTTGGTAGGCGGTGCACACGCAGGAATATTCTGTCAAGACGTAATTGTGGAGTGTCGGTGCCAGCACTGCGCGTCTGGAGTGCATTATACCCTCTGCAATATAAACACGTAATCTGCGGTCTGCATTACCATGGTACAGACAACCTCTCCTAAATGGGGGAAATTATAGGGGGATACAAGACGACCCGCACAGCCGCTACCACAGTTACTCCAAAAGCTTGGAAGACGCAGATGGAATGTCAGCGAAACCTTTTGGAGAGCGGAAATCTTCTCCTTATTCCCCACTGACCGCCACAAATGTCTACCAACCCGGGGGGGTGATCTGTGTGTCCCCGAGAGAGAAATGTGTCACAGAGGAGAAGACACCGGCCATACAACTAATAAAGTGCATGGTGACGAGTCTGCATCCTCCTCTCCGCACCACCAACGCAGCCAGAAATAGAAAGAGGACCTGTCAGTGACTTCAAAATCTGCACCAATAAACTCCTCACAAATCTCAATATACAGCAGCATTGGTCAGAAGAACGCCACCTGTTATGGCTCCGGTGACTTTGCCCAGGCAGGAGGAGGCATTTCCTCAGTCTCCTCCTATCAGGCATTGTAGGAGAGAAACGCAGATGTTGGCATTGTGCGAGGAGAATACATACCTGGCAATGTCACACTGACAGATTACAATACAGATCTGATGACAGGTTCTCTTTAGGCTTTGGCCCAAGCCAATGATTTAGTCGTGCAACATTTATGTGGTCCGGGCACCCACCTGCAGATTTTATATCTTCTGCAGTCTGACCATTGTACCTAGTGACCCCTTCAGCCCTGCTGGGGCAAATAAAACCGGCAGAACATATAAAGCATATTTGGCCCTCCCAGGCTTTTCTGCCTCCTCACTGCCATGACCTTTGCTGGGTACAGAGATGCCCCCCAACCACACGGCTGCCCATAATCCTTCCCACTGGCCGCCATCATTCCCCCATCACTCCACCTCTAATAGGAGAACCTGGAGGGAGTTATGGATGGAGATCTCTATGCCCGGACAGGGAGGGGTTAATGTGGAGCGAGTGCTCCGGGAGGGTTTTCAGGAATTGCCAAACCTCATATTTTCACGGCTAGAAGATGAAGGGGAATTGTTGCTGTTATAAGCCTGTAATAAGGGATTGAGGCTGCCATCTGGCTCCGGATCACAGACCTCCTCCACTGCTACCGAGATGAGAGCCGGGCCCGGGGGTCTCCCTAATATCAGAACCCGCTGCAGATGTCCTGGCTTCTGCTGGCCCGTGCTGGTGACAGTGACTGCAGACTGGGGCAAATAAATGGGTCCTGGGGCATGGACCGGAGCCTTGGGGCCAGGGACTGTAGCCTGGGGCAAATGAACTGGACCCTAGGGCATGGACCAGAGCCTTGGGGGTAGGGACTAAAGCTCAGGGCCAGTGAGTGAGAGCAGGGACCGGGGCAGTAAAAGGAGCCACAGACTGGGCCAGTGAAATAAAGCAGAACTGAGGTCCAATGACATTGACTAAAGCGTAAGGCCATCGGTGAGGACCAGTACTCAGTGACAGGGCCCAGACCTAGGCCTAGTGACTGGACCGGTTCCAATGACCAGTGCCTGGGACGACGATGTTTTGTCTCAATGTTAGATCTGTGCTGTGTAGACGCAGGGCGGACGCCATTGGTGCCGGCAGGCGGGATTCCTCCCCCAGTTTATCCGCCAACATGAGGTGAGTGGCGGGAAGATGTCAGAGGGGGAGGAGCCAATGGTCTCGTTATCGCTGTCTGGAATCACGCCGCAAGCTCTTAATTGTAAAGAAATATTTTAGAAAATTAAAATGTAATTCCGTGACTTTGGCATTTCCATCTTCTGATATTCTAATAACTTTGCTGAAAGGTTTTTGTTTTATTTCATTTTTTTTCTTTTTGCCTGAAATCCAAATTGTTTTCGTCCCAACACCAAAAAGCGATTTGAGTTTTGTGAAAATATCGGATTCTTTGCACTGTGCAGCATTATTATTGATCATCGTTACCCCTCTCGTATGATTGGCACTCCTGATAATAACGTCACACAGATTGTACAGTGAATATCCAATATTCACCGCTCCTCCATCTGTGACTCTGCTAACTCACCATAACTTATTAAATGCCAATTTATGCTGATTAGACAATTTGAAAAGTTAATGAAATATTTATACACACACAATACTGTGGGCGCGTGTGGAATTAATGGCGGATTTGCCTTCCATCTGGGGGAATAAAATAAGTCGGAAAAATAACAAAATACAACTTTTTTTATTTTTATGTCCGGGCGCCGGGCAGGGCGATCACCACGACGCAGAAACAATTGTCGGTAACAAATGAACTAAATATAATGAAATTTAAATGAACTGAAATCTGAGATGAATCTAAAATCTAAATCATTCTGTAACTTTGTATCCAAATGTCCAATCATTCACCAAAGAAGAAATTCTTTTTACAGGTTTGTTATTAAAACATATTTTTATTATATAATTTTCATTTCTTGATTCACACAATTATTTCTTCATTATAATTCTTTTCTGAGTTGTTGTTGCACAGAAATCTCCTACAAATGCTGAGTCTGCAGTAAATAAATCCCAATAAAAGGTGCGATATGAACGAGCCCAAACAAGAGGGGAATTCTTAGTGAAATCTGCGGATTGAAGGGGAGCTGCACATTCTTCCTCGCAGGTTTTTACGCGGTGCAGCCAGGCTGTGATTAATTATTAGCGCTCTGCTTACTACAAGCGCCCTTTTATTTCAATATTTTTATGCTTTTAATTAATTTGGAGAATTCGGATTTTATCCCCAGGCGTAATTAATAAAGTCTTTCTGTATTGTTCACTGGCTGGGTGTTCTGAACTCGCCGATCTAATATGATGTCAATTATCCGGAGCCGAGTGCCGAGCGCAATTTCTGCCCCTTTTACACCGCCGGAGCGTCCAGATTACAAACAAATCCGTTTATTACAATGAGGAAATCCCCGAGCGGGAAGCACCTGACGCAGCGTGCAATATCGGCCTTTTTATTCTGCGCTTAGTGCTGCACTTTACTAATCCGGTTAACTCCTCTGTGCTGGCAGCGACTGCTAAAATTCTTATCATTAGGACTCATCAGATCGCCGTCCCTGGCAGCGTGCTGCAAAAACACACAGATACTAATGATATTCATACACAATTCATTAATAATTCACGCTGGACTGAGACTTACACCAACACGCCGGGCTGATCCTACCAACGGAATGTTCGCAAATAATAAATATTCCATGTTCGTTGTTTTCTCAGGTCACCACCTAATAAAATGTCCTCAGTAAGGGACCTGGAGCCCAGAATATGGCAGAACCAGAATAATAATACATGGATTTGTCATCACCACTAATATTATACTTGGAAGTATTGTAATTAGAGCACCAGAAGAGCTGACACTCTATTGCCCCCCCACAGTCACACACTATTATTATACATTGATATAGCTCTGACATATACTGCAGTGCTGTACAGAGAACACTGAGCCCACCATGATTTGTATGTGAAGGTTCGGGGAAGACATTTTTAGATGTTAATAATAAGAAGATATAATTCTGTATTTTCTGTGACATGATGATTGGTGCAAATAATGATCAGCTGACCCGTCTGGCCCTTTTCTGCCCGGTGGGCTGACAGTCTTATGTCTGTGGTCAGTGTACATGCTTACGTAGCGGCCGTTGGATGGAGAATTCTGGGGGCGGTTGGGTAATTTTCGCATGTTTTACCGCTCTGTGATGTCTGTGGCTGACTTGTGGGCGCAGCATTGTGTGCCAGATGTTATACTGGCCGAGCCGATGACCCTTTAAGGATCGCTGCCTTTTCAAAAACACCCAACAACAGCCTCTTCTGTCCCTTTGGGGTGTACAAGGTCGCCCATTCGGCCACAATAACATCGGGCACATGGTGCATGTTATTTTAGACCTGAATTGTTAAGTAGCTGCACCAGTGACAATGAGCGCAGGACTCATCTGATCTTGTTTGTGATGTCGGCTTTGCTGCAACGTTTCCAGCTCATCCCGTTAATACAGAAATAGTTCAGTCATTAGACAGAGGAACATGAAGGCACCATCATTATTTTCATTGATACGGCTGATATAAATAGAGCCGGTTTGCAGCGCCACTTTATTAAGTCTTTAAAAGTCAAAGCTGATTTGAAAAAATAAGGGCTGGCATTGGGGGCTTTGATGTGTGGCGGCCATACTATTACATTTAGGTTTTTCGTTTTATGTATGTTCCCAGTGTATCAACATAAAACACGCAGGAGGAAAACATGCACGCGGGTTCCCAGGCCGGTAATGAGAGTGATGTTTAGGCTAATGACTATTCTCTGCAGTCGCCGGGAGGAATCGGCCATTGCAAGTGGATTATTTGAATCCAAAAAAGGTAATCTGGCGTTTCCCAAAGCGTGAAGCCGAGGACGGTGCGAGCCCTCCCCATGCTCAGGTTTATTGTGAGTAATAATGTAAAATGACTGAACACATTTGGGGTGCCTTGGGGTAAGGTCAGCGCCTAATTTATTTCTTTATCACTTAGCCAATAATGCTGCAAGAATCACCACAAGAAAAGAATTAATACAACAAATCTGAATAAATAACATTGTACCACGCTGCGTAATATGTTGGCGCTATATAAATCCTGTTTAATAATAATAATAAAATAACATTGTTCAGCGGGAGGAGATCTAAGCACTCCGATATTTCAATATATAAATTAAATTATTATCGGCTGATTCTGTATTTTCTAAACTGCTGCTATAGGAAGTACAATTTTTTTCTTAACTGAATTATTTAATAAAATAAAAAAAAGTAATTGTTTTAATTGATAATATTTATAATAATAAATGATAAGAATGGAGAACAGGGAGAGCCACCTCTAATCTTGATTGTGAAACAATATAGAAAAGAATGGAGGGAATCCAATATCTGTAGAACCTGGCCGGGGGAGGACAATGCACAATGCCCCGGGCGTTGCAGGTATGTTGGGATGAAGCTGGCTTGTATTAGGACAGGAATGTTAGTGATAATCCGCACACGTTCTCCACCGGATTCCAATCATTCCTTTACTGATTGAATGTGCACTGCCCAAATCTTAATTGTTTTCTGCACCCGGTTCTGAGTTGTGGTGGTGCTCCGCTCTCACCTCCTGACCCGGCTCTTTGAGGATGACCTGTCTTTTATAGCTTTGTGGATTTATGGATCCGGGGATCAGCTCACAGTGACAGCTCATGCTTCAGATCTCTGCTACCCACCTGGGAAGCACCTCCACCAATGTGGGAGTAATTACCAGACTCATTTATGGGAACAGATCATGTAAAACATCAGACCAGGCCCTTCCCAGGGGTACTGACGGCCAGGCATGCTGGGGTTTGTAGTCCCCCAACCTCAAAAAGCCATCATTATTATTACTAAACAGTATTTATATAGTGCCAACATATTATGCAGCGCTGTACAATAAATAGGGGTTGCAAATGACAGACAGATACAGACACAGGAGGAGGAGAGGACCCTGCCCCGAAGAGCTTACAATCTAGTAGGTGGGGGAAGTATCATTTGTCTGAAGTGTATTCATTATGGCTATAAATGTTAAATCAAATTTCCATCATTATAACACCATCCAATATACCAAAATCTGGATTTAGAATAACTCCAGAGAAGTGAAAGAGAAAAATGTTGTTTTGTAGAATATTTATTTCTGAAAGTTTCCACTTCACAATATTTGTATTATATTTAGTAGACCCCATCAATAAAATCCCATATAAGGTTTCACATTTTAATGTAATTTCTACAAAATTATTATTTAATTATAAAATATTATATACATTCATGGGAACTGAAATGACTTATTTCCCTTTAAGAAATATTGGCAGATGTGACGTTTATTGAGCAGAATGTGCTGAGAAGCATTTTTTATTTTTCAGGACTTTCAAAGTTTCCTAGCGATCCTCTCTTATTTCTATTTCACAGAGAATGATAGATTCATATAGGAAACATTTTCCTAATGGCAGATTGAATGGCTCAGAGTGCATTGGATGTTGTTGGTCTGTTCACAAAGTCCAGAATTCGGTGATCCTCCAGCAATGTCAGCCCCTACGTCTGCTTTTTGTTTTTTCTTTGGCAAGTACCATATGAAAAAAAAGAAAGTCCGTCCTTGCTAGTTTGTGGCCTGTAACAATGCCAACATGCTGTCAATGACAGCGGCTTCCACTTGTGAGTTGTGGCAGCAGCTCGCCGCCTTGTCATGGAGCCAGCAAAGGATCTTCTTCACATTGCTGACTGCAAACCTACCGAGCTGCTGGGAACTCATTAGAAATACAAAAAGTGAGCAGGGGGCAAACTGCACGCTTCCCCTTTAAGGAGACCGATAAACACAATTATCAATCTATGTACAGAAAACACCAAATCTTCCTGCAAGAAAACACAAATATCAAACAACTTCCCTGGAAAAATCAACTGAAAAATTCATTGTGTTAAATATTGTCTGCAATTTTATAATCAAATTCTTATGTTTTGGGAATTAGAAATTCATTTCAAAATCCTATCATAAATATAAATGCGATATTTAAACATTAGGAATTGTTTTTATATTTCATTGTAAATATTAATTCTGATATTTTATTATATCGGAAAATATGGAATTTTTAATTTCATTTATTATTATTTTTTTACATTTGAAAATTTAAAGAGAATGAAAAAAAATAAAGTCATCAGCAACTGAAGTAAAAACAAAGAAATTGCTTTTCTATTTGAAGCAAAGTGACTCCACATCTCCAGCCAATATTTTATTAGCGCCCAGATGAGTGGATTGTTTTAGTGGAAGGCGAGACGCCTCATTAGATGATGATATCCCTTTACAGGACAAATTATTGTGTTCTATCAGTAATTGGGGGTTGTATTAAGAATCTTCTGTTATCGGGCCAGAGCCTATAAAAAAAATAATATATGCTCCTAATTGTTAAAATTAGATTCTTTGTTTTTATTGCATAACAAGTATTTTGATACCCTCCATCGCAACTTGCAGCTTCTTAATTTCTCTGCGCTCGCTGAAAGATGTAATTAGTAAATAAATTGCCTTTTCTGCTCAAATATTACCCAAAAACATTTTCAAGCTGTGTTGTCTTTCCAGCAAAACTTGTGCAAATGTAATGCAATTACAACCTACTTAGTGATTCTGTGGTTGCAAATACGGCCTTGAAATCTGAAAGCAGCAATCAGCCAAGTGGCAGAGCACGCGGGGAATCAAGTTGTACGGCGTAGTGCGCGGCAGCGGGACGCAAAGCGTATCCACCAGCTAACGTGCCGTGATTTAAACGCCGGCTTTTTAAACACCCAAAAACAGAACGTAAAAAAAAGGGGAAAAAATCTGCAGCTCAGTAAGCGGCGAGGAGGAAAAGCTGCAGCTTCCGATGCATTTAAAGGAAGTGTTGAACGTCTGGAGCCGGCAGTTAATTTGAGCTATCGCTCGGCGTTGCTTATAACAAGGTGATGTTTGTCTGATTTGAATAACGGCCAAGCTACTCTCCGATCCTAATGCCGCGCACAATCCGATCTGCTGATTTTATGGCATCATTCTACTTTTTTTTTTTTTTGTTTCTCTCATAACTAAATGCTGAAATTATTTTTTTCTCCGTTTTATTTTTTTTTTGCTTAGTTAATAATAACGGTTTGCAGATTTCAGATGGCTACATAATGACTTCTTGTTTCTGCTAATATAATTAGAGTTTTTTATGTTGTTGGGAAATGTAGATGCAGAGTTCATAACTCATTTTATTTTTATGTTCTGCTATGGCTGCTGCTGATCTTTTGATTCTTTGGATTTAAATTGTTTTATCCGATTATTGATTGTATTATATAAAAAATAAAATAGTGTCTATAAATTCACAGCTTTGTAAAATTTACATAATATTTATATGTAAAAATATGAAATCATTGTGTTTTTCGCTTTTTTGGAGCAGTCATTTAATATTCAGCTTTTGTGTGTACAGAAAAGGTTTAAACATTTTCCCTGATTGTGTAAAAGTGAGAAATGTCTCTTGTCCTGCGATTTGTGTTTTCAGTGCAGACTTTCCAGCCGTCTCGTACACCTTCTGCTGCAAAGTCACTAATTAAGACCTAGATGTAAGAGATGCTAATGAAGCATTTGATTTCACGTATGACCAATGTGAATTTGCCTGCTGGATTGGGGTCGTCTCGGTGAGCGTAGACATGACCTAATGCTCGGTGATTGCTTGGTGATTACCTGGGCTGTTTCCAGAGAATGTGACTTTATCCCCGGACTTATAGAAGGGAAACCTGCTCCGCGGATAATGAGCAGTAGAAGTGTAACTACTCCATGTGTCAGCAGCAATCTACAGCTGAAGCGGCCATTCTGTGTTCTCTAACCTCCGAGTCGTGTTACGTGTAATGCCTAATTCTTGGCGTGGGCCTTGATTGGAGCCAAGATAATCTTTGTATAGGCCAAACAATTCTGTTTGTGTTCTTTGCTGTGCCTGAATGAAAAACCAGGATTCCTTACTGAATCAAGAAACACTAACCAAGGGATCATTCTTTTATAATTGAAGTTGTCACCATACATCATGACGTGTAAGGAGAGATTGCAGCGTTTGGGGGTTCGTCCAGGATGAAATTTGATTGGTCAGTGGAGGAGAATTTAGGCAATAATTCACATCGGGAATCACAAAGCTGCAATGGCTCTGTGGATAGCAGTTTTTGCTGTTTTCTGTGCAGAATCTGTTTGCCATGAGTGCGGTCACGGAGTTAGTCCACATAAATGATGTTTTGTGTAATGTTTCTATGTGAGGGGAGAAATGGGGAGTTATGAGGCCGACATCGGAGCGGTGACCAGGGAAACTTGGACAGCCGTCCGGGATTTCTGCTCCAGGTGAAGCTATGTACAGCTCTTTCTATTTCCTATAACCGCCGCAGGAGATTTACATGACAGAAGAATGAAATGTCTATTCTGGGATTCGGTACAATTATTAATAAAGTTATTATTTGGTTTTTGCAGATTCTACATGTATGGAGAAACTTCTTTCTAAAGACTGGAAGGAGAAAATGGAACGAATAAACACAAGCGAACTACTAGGGGAAATTAAAGGTAGAGTCCCACTCACAATCATTAAATGTTGCTTTTGTTTTTTTATCTAAAAGGCTAAAAGTGGGTAAGGGAAGGATAGGACACCACCCAGGGGTAAGCAAGGAGAGGGGGCCCTCCCCTCCCCTAGTATTGATAATGCAAATTATTGATAAAGATTTGGTGTTTGTGTGTCTGGTGCAGGTTGTGTGACCATTATTTGCAAATAGAATCTCACCCACCTTAGTGAAACAAAATTAATTCCCTAGTGCAGAATACCCAATTATGTGCATGGAGGTTTTAAAAAAAAAGTTCTGGGTTCCCATGGATAGATGATGAACACAACTTCACCTCATTCACTAAACTAATTCAATAAGTCACAGAGAACATTCAGCAATGTATCCTCACACTGGGGGAATCCCTGGGATGATGTCACTATGGTCACATGGTTTCTTTATGTGGGAATCCCTGAGATGATGTCACTATAGTCACATGATTTCTTTATGGGGGAATCCCTGGGATGATGTCACTATGGTCATATGGTTTCTTTATGGGGGAATCCCTGGAATGATGTCACTATAGTCACATGGTTCCTTTATAGAGAAAGCCTGAGGTCTCTTATTGGTGGCCCCCTCATCACCTAGTGACATTGCTGATGTTACTGGCCAATGTCTTATCAGCTGATCACAGATGTGGCCAATGGACAGCTTTTATTTGGTGTCAGAAATGTCAGTTGAGATTTTTTATGATTTTAGTTCATATGAGCTGATAAATGGTTTGAGGATTGGGAGGTTGGGTTTAGGGTTCAGGAATGGAGTCTTTATTCGTGTAATAAGCTGTAATACTTCCACAATCAATGTGGGCCAAACTTCTGTTCTAATAATATTTATTTGGGGCAAGGCTGTGGATAGAGCCTGCACATGTCCGGTGTACAGGACTGGAAATGTATTTCTGGTGTCACTGTCCTGCCATGTTTAACAAATATCTGGGGACATTTTAACCCAAAGGCCATCTTTGATGATTGGAGCTGGCCAATAAATCAATATTCCATGATGGGGCTCTATGTGTTTCCTTCACCACCCATAAATCTGAGTTTTAGGCTCCCAATTTTTGCTTGTTCAGCAGAATCCAGCGCAAAGCGTCTATGCTCTGTATGCGATTTCCCTGGTCATGTGACATCTCCTCCATTATGCCGCTAAAAGCCAATATTTTCATGTGATTTTCATCAAGGGCCCGAACCCCAGCTGAGGCCCCCAGTCACACCGCCACTCTCTGTGCTGTGCGAATGTGCTGATTGATGCGCGCAGGGAAATTGTCTTTTCGGAGACTGTACGAAGGCCTTTGACTCTCGTGCAGCTGGCGATGCCGCACTCCTGCCTAAAGAGGGTTTTGTACTGGAAATTAGTATGCAAATTAGCTGCAGCTGTAATTAGCATAAAAAATAATGTCGTTATCTTCAGTATTGTTGATGATTTCCGTCTGTCATATGAGCACTCCGGCATGCAAATCCCGCTGACAGCCATGTTAGTCACCGCTGTATTCCATATTAATATCGCATGAGCGCCAAGGGGGCACCACCCGCTGCCACCGAGAAATGCACTGCAAATATATATATCACCTCTGTATATGATACTCTGATCACCCAATCCTCACTTTATAATATTACATTATCCATACATCACCTCTACATATCTGTACATTATACGATCACCGAATCCACACATCTTATATGTTACATTATCTATACACCATATCTATAACTACATATCACATATATTATACAGCAAATCTAAAGATCGCCACTACATATCTGTACAGTATACGATCACTGATACCGAACATCATATATATAACATTATCTATTGATACATATCACATTATATACACCAAATCTATTCATCACCTCTACATATCTGTACATTATATGATCACAGAATCCACTCATCTTATATATACCAACATCTATAGATCACCACTACATATCTGTGCATGATACCTCGCATGTATATCATATGTATACCAATATCTATCACCTTTACAAATCAATACATTATACTGATCATTGTATTTGTACATTATATATATATTCTATACATGGCCTCTACATATCTGTGCATGAGACACAGATCCTTGAATCCGCACATCATATACTGTATATAACATTATCTATACATCACCTCTACATATCACATACATTATATGCACCATATCTATACATCACCTCTACATATCTGTATATGATACACTGATAGCTGAATCCACACATCATATATTATCTACACATCACTTCTACATATCACACACATTATACAGCGATCACTAAACCTGTACATCACATCCATACATCCCATATCTAACATCATTTATAAATAATCCACACAGTGTATCTATAGATCTCATCACTTCCTTATCTGTACAATTATATCTGTTTCATATCTATACATTATTAGTATTAGGATTGTGTTGTCCGTGTATTAAGATTGGGATATCTGTGTATTAGGATCGCTCTTTCATTTCTTTCTCAGGTCAGAGCTGACAGATTTTGCAGTTTTCAGTTTAACAAGCGGCAAGAATAACATCAGTGAAATGCTTTCCGGTGGTGCAGAGCTGCGGAGTAACTGTGCCGCTATTGTGCTCTGTCAGTCTCACATTCCAGCACTGTTTAAAGGGTCACTCCGCCCTGTACACTGAACACTATGTGTACACTCCCCTGGCTGTACTACAGCCGATTATTATTTGGGGTTTATTTTGTTGTCACATTTATTATAGAAAGCAAAACCTGAAAGGGAATTGGAAAAGGTGAATGTATCGGCCCCCTAATCATGGATAGATAGATAGATGGATAGATAGATAGATAGGTAGGGCCCTATGGGTGAATCCTGGATGGTCCCTGTCATTGCTCTGAATTCAGGTCTAATAGACGTGGGCAGATCTGAGAACACCTTGCACTCCAATGATCAATCCACTCAATTTAGTGATCAATAATGATTACTAATACACACAGTACAGTATATACAATGCATAATGAATATTCGGGGGGGGGGGGGCATGCAGAGGAAGCTCCAATAGATGGTAGAGAATCACTTATAATGAGTTTATGGCAATCACTAAATTCTTACAATCAACCTGAGAGATGCCATGCAGCCATCGCTGGAGTGCACATAGACAATGGCGGTATAAAGAGATCCACATCTCTGAAATTCCCATTATATACCATGACAATCATTTATATAAAGCAGCACAAAGCGTTTGTCATTCTGCTTGGATTTCATCTAATAGGCCGTATTCAATGCTGGGGGGTGTGATCACCTTTGTAACAAGATGGAGATCCTACGGCCTCATCCAATAGGTTCTCCTCGGTCCTTTGGCTGCCATTACTTGGAGGGCATTATCAGGAGGTGTTTGTCTAATTGAGACATCTGCGTTGCTCCTTTTGATTTGTGGTGGAGGAGTGCCAGCGTTATGTATAGATTATCACATTCGCAGCAGGAGTGAGATGGGGGGGGGGGGGGTGTGATGGATTGTGCCGTCTCCTCCAATGTATAGAGCTGTCATTCATATATAATATCTCAGCACTCCTAGATCTATGCCAATCTATACCCTACAGACACCCCCAAAAATCTGGTGCCATGTTTCCCCGGAGGAGTGGAGGGTGGTATAGGGAGAGAACTCCATACTGATAGTCCGGGAGACAGGGGCAATTCCATATTGATAATGGAGCAATGCCATACTAATGACCATGGAGGGGCGCTCTATATTGATGGCCATAGTTCTGGAATCCAGGAAGCCCGAGTTGGTCGGGTTCACAAACTTAGCAGTCCAGAATATTTCCCCATGTTAGTCCGGGCCCAGGGTACATGTCTATGCACATGCAGACCCCCCTGAGCTGGTTTTGGAGGGGGGGGGTAGTGTTCAGGTTGGCACGTCTGTTTGGTTGTGATCGTCCAATTCTCTCCCCTCGGGTTTGCAGCGGTGACACCTGATTATCAGATTACCTGGCCAGGTGAGGAAAGATAAAGAATTTGTACCTGCGGATGACCTCTCAGATTTTTATTGCTTCCATCTCCTGATATCTACAATATTCCAATAATATAATACAGAAGACATGCACCACACTTACCAAGCTGAATGTGAAAAACATTATTTCACCCTAAAAGTCCTTCACATAATTACAACATTCATGCCGCATTCAGTGCGGGCGAGATTGCTTCCCAATAGAAGTGCTGCGGCCCAGCCGGTAGTCTCACTTATGGCGGTGAAAAATGACAGAATTTGGTTGCTGCGACTTGGAGCGCTGTGTCAGCTGTTCTGCCGTTTGGCGGTTTGTGCCGTCAGACGGCGACGATGCCACAGAGATCTCCCAGGAGCAGAAATCTATTGGCTGCTCATTTTTTCATTTTATTACCGATATGAAAAAGGTCATTAAACAGAACAGCCAAAATCCAAATAATAAATGTGAAAGTGATAAAATGAAGGGGCAGTGGGGGGAAGGGAAGCTCTTGGTTTGTGTGATCTTTGCAGAGAATTATTTTTTTAACAATTTCCTCATATAAAATGTAACTTCGGTCTGCACCGGATTGGTTTTAGGGAAATCCTAAATGTTCAATCTCCATATCTGATAAATTTTATCTCATCCAATTGGCCAATAGACAGAATGAGGACAATCTGCGTGTGTGAGGTCAGGCATGACGTTGTAGGTGCCATGCTTGGAATATTCTAGAACAAGGCCCGCTGGTAAATCTATAGACAGACGGGAGGGTGATACCTCCATATGATCTCTGTGTCACCACTAATAGTACAATTAACACATTGTCACATCTCGGTGTCACTGACTCACCCGCACATAAGAGTGCCAGAAAATTGATATTATTACAGACGACACCTCCAACCTCCTGTGAGCGCAGGTGCCTAGTTCATCTGACTGCAGGGGGACAACACGCTGTTGCAACCTCCTACTCTCCCTTCTATTTATTATTGGAGGCCACTGACCTTCCACCAGGCCTCTCCGACTATGCCGATGTATAGAGGTGATTGGATGTTCCATAAACTTGTATGCTGAATCACAGGGAGGATCTCTTTATATAGATAGAGGAGGGATAGAGGTTGTCCCCTGCTGAATGGCTGTTGCAGGTAAAGCCATACAAGAACTATATTGTTTATAAATGGGGCCCTATTCCCCAGTGTCTGATGATCCAGGAACTGCAGGGGAGGAGTTTGTGTGCTATTCCCCTGCTCCTCCTCCATGGGAGCTCCAATCAGAACTCGCTCCATGGTTCCTCCTTCTGGGTAATATGAATATTACACCTAGATAGGTTTCCTGTGAGTGTAGTGCAATATTTTATCATCGCTTGTCATTATTTTACTAGGTGAAGATTTGTTACATTGTATCCAGCTGACATATTTCTGGCAATCACACCAAATGTATTCTGGTGATCAATTTGAATCTCCTCATATATATAATGCAGCCATTCAATGTTATAGATAAATGACGCAATCTTCGTATTATACAGCGCAGACGGCTGAAGTCGCAGATGTGTTATTGCGATGTCGTTTTATTTCCCAGGAAAGCTGTTAGACCGCCGACTTCAGTATATCACATATCGGTGATCTGCGTGTGTGGTTTGTTCCCGGTGGGCCTGGTGATATAATGCGATGTGCACGGTGTCATTCCGCATGCACTTTCCTCCGCACCGCCTTCTGTTCCATTTTACACCCCCGATGGGCTGGCAGCGCAAATAAAATCCTCTATCACTATGCCGGTCCCCGGATCCTACAAATCCTATTGGGAAATTCCGCGTCATGGAATCTGTCGCTGAATCCTCGTCTCTATGGATCATCAGATTTTTATCTTTATAAATGGGCGTTATCGCTCATATAACCCTCTGCAGACATATGAACATTTATCAAATATGGAACATCATTTCTGGAATAAGAAACAGCAGAAGAGAATTCTGTAGAGAATGAAAATGGATTTCATTGAGTGGTCAGTGAAGAAATCACTGCCGATACCAAGAAGAATACTGATATATAATATTATGTGATTATAAGCCAGCCCTCTTTGTGATTGCCCCAGAATTGGAAGTATGACTAGTATAATATAACTATACCATAATATTAATATATTATATATAATGATCGGGGTGGGCGGTGTGTATAGAATATTATTATTGTATAGCACCAACATATTACACAGATCGGTACGTCATCCCCAATCATGGCATTCATGACAATCTAATGTCCCACCATAGTCATATACCATGAACGTCGTCCTTTGGAGCCAAATAATCTATCGGTTTGTGTTTTGGATGGAGGAAACCCACACAGAGTACATACAAACTCCATGCTACTGGGGTCCCCAAGTCCAGCTAGGTACGGATATGGAATGTAGAGGGCTATATTGGGGTGCTGTAATCAGAGTCACAATGTTGTTATTGTAATATATCAATTGGTAAACGCCCTTTACCAGAATTGTAATTCAAGGAAGATTTCAGTTCTGCAGTAAATAATATTATTTCAAAGTTAATGCAGAATCAAATGTCTTAGATTGTAAGCTCTTCAGGACAGGGTCCTCCCCTCTTCCTGAGTCACTGTCTTTATGTGTCTGTCAAAGCCAGAATTGTTCATTAGAGGCTCAGCAGCCAGTCCTGAAACACCCACAATGGAGGTATTTTAAAGGACAGGTGTGCTGTCTGTATTACACACCTGCACGTTGTATCTTTCTAACAAGTTCATGATATATTCCATTGGAAATAGTATTTCCATATTCCGATAGTATTCTGTTATCTCTTTCCGTAGATCTGCACAGCTTAGTTTAGGTTCCTCACCTTTCTGCGCCCTCAAACAATCCAAACACAAAATTCTCTGATTTCTGTATTTGGCATCCAAAGCACCTTTTGTATTTCCTTTGCAGATTCCCAAAGAATTATCCCCCCCCCTCCCCCGGCTCCCGGATGAGAAGTGCTGATTCTTCCTCTCATAAATTGAGTCTTTTGAACATTTGTTTAAGCAGACTTCTATCACAACAGGTGCACAATTATTTTATGAGTTCAATATGATCCGCCACCCAAATTAGCCGGGCCAAGACGCAGCTCGTCTGATTAAATAATCAGCGCTGATACTTAACATTCCTGCAGGAATCAAGAGCAGGTTAAGAAGCCTCCTCACCGCCTCTCCATACAAACTGATTGTTCTTCTGCCAGCTGAACGTATATCTATATTTGTGTTCCCTGCCACAGCGGCCATGAAATTCTGCAGATTTATAATCACTACAGAGATTAACTGCTTGTTGTCAGATGCCAAATATCAGTGACTAAAAGTGTCCCAAATAAATTGTCAATAGGTAACGTCATAGGAGATGGAAAATGAAACACCTAATGGTGCCTGGGCACACCAACCAATCAGCACTGAAACCATGTAACCCCCATTAGGACACCCCAACCTCCACAGTCTCCATATATATCACCCTTTGAATCTTTCCAACCATTGCTAATTGTATCCAACCTCCAATGGCTCCATCCAACGACCACTGACCCCATGTAACCTCCATAGTCTCCATATGTCCACCAGTGATTCTATCCAACCATCCCTAATTGTATCCAACCTCCATCCAGCCTCCAACAGCTCCATCCAACTTCCAAGGGCTCCATCTAACCACCACTGGCCCCATGTAACCTCCATAATCTCTATATATCCACCAGTGAATCTATCCAACCATTGCTAATTGTATCCAACCTCCATCCAGCCTCCAACAGCTCCATCCAACTTCCAGTGACTCCATCCAACCACCACTGGCCCCATGTAACCCCATAATCTCTATATATCCTTCTTGAATATATCCAACCATTGCTAATTGTATCCAACCTCCAATGGCTCCATCCAACGACCACTGACCCCATGTAACCTCCATAATTTCTATATATCCTTCTTGAATCTATCCAACCATTGCTAAATGTATCCAACCTCCAATGTCTCAATCCAGCCTCCAATGGATTCAATGACCACTGGCCCCATGTAACCTCCATAGTCTTCAAATGTCCACCAGTGAATCTATCCAACCATCCCTAATTGTATCCAACCTCCATCCAGCCTCCAACAGCTCCATCCAACTTCCAATGGCTCCATCCAACCACCACTGGCCCCATGTAACCTCCATAATCTCTATATATCCTTCTTGAATCTATCCAACCATTGCTAAACGTATCCGACCTCCAATGTCTCCATCCAGCCTCCAATGGATTCAATGACCACTGGCCCCATGTAACCTACATAGTCTTCATATGCCCACCAGTGAGGCTATCCAACCATCGCTAAATGTATAAAGTGTCTTCTGGCTCTTTGCAAATGCCATTGGTTACATCCAACCATCCCAGGCTCCACCCAAACTTCAATTTCTCCATTCAACTGCCACTGGCCCCATCCAACCTCTATTAGGACCATCCGACCTCCACAGTCTACATATATCCACTGTGAATCTTTCCAATCATTGCTAATTCTATCCAACCTCCAGTGGCTCCATTTACCCATCAGTAAGTCTTTCCACCCATCAGTATTTGTATTTGTATTTGTATCCGACCTCTTCTAGCCCCATCCAGATGTCTTTGGTTACATCCAATGTCCATAATCTCCATACATCCACCAGGTGAGCGCCCCCCCATGGGGATGTTTATCAGAGAGGGTGGGGGTGATGATTGGACAATGTGTGTGCTGATCTCGCCATCATTATGGATATTTTATTTCCCCGGCAAGGACTCCAATAAATAAGATTTGTATTCTGGCTGCGCGGGAGAATTACAGCCATTCTTTCCTGTAAATATTGCGATTGTTGTGTAAAGGTCTTTATCCGGCACGGCGTATAACACTCGGTTTTATGGCGCGTCCCACGCCGCTTGGCACTTTTACGATTTTTAAATTAAATTTTGCATTTAGTACAATAAAATGTAAAATGTTTATTCTGTCCCTTTACAAACAAGGCCGTGTTTTATTGGCGTTTTGTTTCTGCCTCATATCTACGGGTCAGACGCTGCTTCCGGTAATGGGCGATGTGGCCGGGGGAGGGGGGGGGCAGGGCTGGAAGTTTTTTGTGTGGATCTCTCTGGCTTTTATATCAGGATGGTATGGAGGGGGCTGGGACACTGTGCAGGACAGGTCCTCTTGGTGCCATCCTATTGGAGGGCCGGGGTTACCTGACACTGAAACGTGTCAATTCTACAAGTTATCAGCAGGTCTGACCAATCGCTGCACCCCTGGAGCCCCGCCTCTTAGTGATGTCACATGACCCAGTGTCCGTAGTCCCATTGGCTCTATAGCAGAAACTCTGCACGGCATCCACTCCGACTTTATGATTGCACAGTAATGCTTTCTGTTCGGCCTGGATTACTGTCCGGGTGACCCCATGAAATCCTGCGATTTAATAGGGTCATGTGACTCTCCGGTGCTGCCTATGTGCGGCGGATCCATAACGCTGAGCTCATTCTGCTGGTCGTTTCTCTGACTTCTCGGTGACCCCGCAATTGGCGCCGGTTCTAGGGGTTGGCAGCTCTTTTCATGGCTCTGAAGTTTAAATTGAAATATTTTATTAAGAATAAATGAAGAGAAATTTCCATACTGCACTTTGACGGCACCAGGTGTGTCTGCGGCCAATCGGAAGGCTGGATTTTCCTCCATGAATCTGTTTATTGGCAGCGGATCGGCAGATTTACTGATCAACCCAAACAGAACTATGTTGAGGGCAATCAGAATATTTCCCGGCCCCAATATCACGTCACACTCCACCCAGAGCCCCATTTCCCTGCCAAAGAGGACCTGTCAGATATTTGGCACACTTCTCGTTGGGTCCCCATTCACAGCCACCCGTTCAGCTTGTATGTGAGCTGTGCTATCTGTGGACACCGATAGTCTGTCATCATCCCTATTGATTTCAGCAGCTTTGTGGTCCAATCTGATTGGTTGCTTGTATTTACACCGCCATCCTCGAGGGTCATCCTATTATTCATCATGGCTGATATCACCCCAAATGCCCCCCACTCTCCTATTGGTGGCACTCGTTAGGACTCATTTATAGATGGTGGCTCTCCATTGGTGATTTCCATGGTAACAATAGCGCCCCCTGCAGTTATCCCCCTCCTGCCATGTCCAGTATTGGCTGTGTGATTGTTCCGTCTGACTGCCGTGTACCGAGCTGTCCTCCAGCTGTGTCAGCAACCTAAAGATCCGTCCAGTGGCGCCATCCTCAGCCCGGCGCTTTCTTGGCGCACAATGCCGGCCTGCAATCTGTTTGTACAATTAGCAGCCTGTAATTGGCTGTGTGAACGAGGCAGCGGCCAGTGTTGTCATGGCGGGGGCACCGCGCACGTATTTACCCCCTGCGAGCTCTCATTGCCAGTCAGCTCCTCTACTAATGGGCACTAATGATGGCTGCGCGCACATTATGTGCTAATGGCGCTCTGTTTTATTCATCATATCGCTGTTGTTGGCTCATTATGGAATCTTTACTGAGACAATGTCAATATGAATCCCGGCGACACGGGGCGGGGGGCTGCACAATTTTATGGCTGGCCTGCAAAAATTCATTCTTTACATGACACAAGCACACTGACAGTGTCGTATTTCAGAAACATTCCACCTTTTAATATTAGAGCCGTCCTTGAGCTCCAGTCAGTGACTTGGCCCGGGGTGAGATGATTTCATCAGTCTGCTGCAGGCAGGAAGAAGCTTTTTCCCAGTCTCCTTTCTCCTCCCGGGGTGCCTGGTTTTTGGCTTTTTTGGAGATGATTGGATTGGTAATGATGTCTCGGAGCAGCACGCGGCATGCTTGGCGCAGCTCGGCGTATTCCAGGAAACGGCTCTGGCTTATTGTATTCTGCTCAGAAAATAATTATCCAGAAATATTTTCTAGGAAACATAATTTGGATTTTTGCTGTTTGTTCAGGTGGGACAAACAGATAAAATTTCTGTATGTAACATTTTCATGATTTAGTGAATCGCTGAGCCGGCCACTCCTACTGATGGGATTCGGGGGGAGGGGGGATAATGCATGGATTATGGGTGGAATCTGGCAGGGGATTTCCACCTGGAGGACATTATGGCTCCTCGGGGGCGTGTACAGGCGGTAACATGTGACTACATCTGGAAGTTGCATTTATATAGGTGTAGGCTGGGTAGGATTGATGTTTCTGTGGTTCTGTGTCCCCCTCTTAGGGACATTGGGGGGCAGACAAAGCTCCCCCCTCCTCTCTGCACGCCGAGTGCGATCTCCCAGCACATTGGAAGCATTTATCGCCATTTCTAGCGGTAACAATCGTTATCTGATGGGCAGACAAAGGCGCCACAGATTTCAGCCGCTACAAAGTCATTGAGGATTTCTTGTTGTGTGAAGAATGAGATCTTTGTGTTTGTTGTCTCCTCTGACGAATCCGCCGGCCCTTTGGACTAGAAAGCGTTTGGCCCGGATGGCGGCGGCGGTAAAGCACGATCTCTGGACATCACAAAGCCGTCGTTTTATCTCTCGCCGGACGTTGAATTGTTCTCTCTCCTTGTTTTCTTCTCTCTGCTGACTTTTCTTTTTGTGACATTTGAAGGATGAGCGGCTCAGATATAGAAAAAAGGAAAGTTAATGGCGAGCGCGGCGTGTGAAGTGCAGACATCAGAGACGGTGTGATGTGCCGTGTGAGTGGGGGCGACAATCTGCTGGGAACCTTCCCGGGTTTTATTTCTTGAGCCATATTTTGATGGATTTGCAGATTTACCTTCTGTCTATAAGTCAGGCAACCAACCAGCTGCTGAGATAAAACAAACTACTAGATAGGGCACAGTTAGGCTGTATGGGAGGGCAGTATAGGCAGCAATCATACACACATGTTCAGCAGACCACACACCATACACAAATAACTCGATTTATAAAATTTTCACTTCTATTGGTCATTTATTATGGCAATCACATAACCATGAGTACAATTCACAGACCTTGCCGGGATTGGGGGAGACAGAGAGACAGAGGGCCCCTACAGGGTCAGTGAACATTGTTAGGAGGCGGAGTCAGCTGCTTGTTGGGGCGGAGCAATATACTTAATGATGTTAATGATGGGAATTTATCGCATTGCACTTCACTATCCTCCATCTAATCTGTTTGCTCCTTTCCTGTGCAGGAACCCCGGAAAGCTTAGCGGAAAAGGAACGCCAGCTCTCCACTATGATTTCCCAGCTCATCAGCCTGCGGGAGCAGCTCCTGGCCGCACACGACGAGCAGAAAAAACTGGCCGCTTCCCAGATAGAGAAACAAAGACAACAAATGGACCTCGCCCGGCAACAACAGGAACAGGTGAGACTCGGGGGTGTCAGGAAACCCTAAAATTAATCATTGTCACCGACACGTTTCAGGGTCACTCAGCTTCTTCCTCAGAGCTCATTTGTAGGATTTCCAGCTTTTCCATCTTAGGTTTCATGGATGATGAAGGTGTGATTGTAGCCCCGGCAAAAATAAAGCTAGAGGTGAAATCACTTCAGCAGCCCCGACCTCCTTATCTTTTATAGTTGGGCTTTGTATGGTCTGAACCTCTCCATAAATCCAGGATGCCATTGCTAGGCTGCTGTCAGTGCTGATAACACTATAGAGGTGTCTGTGACATCCTCTGACCACCAGCCGGGCTCTACTGACTTCAGATTAGGGTTCTGACCTTCACACAGCCCTTACCTATAAAAGTGGCACCCAGCAGCTGGAAAGCCCCCCCTGCCCCCACTTCTAGGTCATCCTTGTGTCACCGGAGTCACCAACCTCCACCGTTCCCTCAGCATCAATCAGTCTGAACCGTCCGTTCACACTTTTCTGTTCCGCTATTTTTTCATCTCTCTGACCTTCCCGCAGACAGGCGATCAGTAAACTTTCCAACCAATCTCTGCTCAGAAAGTGACCCCGGGGCAGAGAAATCCCCGAACAAGGCCGCGGTACCGATAACAATGCTGGCAGAGCGCGGGCCCCTGAGAGCTCCACCCGGCAGACCTCAGATTAATCTGACACCATTACCAGAATTATCTTTTAATTTAAAACGTGTTTTGGTTGTGTATGCAGTAGCGGCGCCGCTCCGATGGTTTTAATGAGTTCTGATTCCGGATATTCTGAGGTTTGGAGTTTTGTCCACGGACACCGGAGGGGTCCCCGAATGCAGCAGCAAAAGTCCCATGAAGGGAGCTGTGGATTCGGAATGTCATTTCAGCATCCGGAGACGATTCAGTAATTAACTATTGACACTTGTGAATACGCCGGCACAAATTAATCTTGACACATTTGCAGACGAGTGATATCTTACAGCGAACACTTAGTAATTATATTTCAAAATGAAAATTAAATGACACTTAAAGCTCGGCTGTCATGCTCAATGAAGCGGGCGGGCAGCGAAGGCGATTGCCGAATAGAAAGTCGTATCTCAGTGTGTAATCACCGCCACGTCTATGGGCGACAACCTGGAAATGTCATGTGATCAGAGGTGCAGCCTAAATTGTTGGGGCTCAGATCCAACAAAATGGAAAGTAGTCAACATAAACCACATTTCATGTAAAATTGGAGGAAGCATATTGTATGTGACATTCTGCAGGGGGATTCTTCCTGGCAACTCACTGTATGTCAATGTGGGCCCTCACCATCCCTGTGCTGGGTCTGTATCTCAGCTGTGCCCATTATGAGGGGTTCCCACCATTCCTATGCTGCGTTTCTGGGTCTGTACCCCTTCTCTGCCCATTATGAGGGCTCCCACCATTCCTATGCTGCGTTCCTGGGTCTGTACCCCTGATGTGCCCATTTCGAGGGGCTCCATCATCCCTGTGCTGGGTTCCTGGGTCTGTACCCCTGATGTGCCCATTTCAAGGGCTCCATCATCCCTGTGCTGGGTTCCTGGGTCTGTACCCCTGCTCTGCCCAATATAAGGGGCTCCACCATCCCTTTAAGTGAAGACTGAGAACACTCTACAATACATAGAAGTATAATGGAGGGATGTTCTCGCTGGAACCATAGGAGATATTTCAATACACTGATTGGCTTTGCTTACATTTGAAATATAAAGTAATTGGTTGACATGGAGATTTCTGATTTTTTCAGCATTATTTGCAGGTTGGTGCTGCTGTCCTGCAGCCTCTTTGCAGCCATCCCCTGCACCCCAGCAATGGCTGCCCCCATATATAAAGGTTTAGATTGATCAGATGTATTTTTATCTCCGTTGTCTTCCTCTCCCGCAGACGGGCAGCTTCCAGCGGGGCGTCCAGCCCTGGCATTTTGTTAGCGTTTAATGTTGATTTGGCTCATTTCCATCTGCCAATCACGAGTTCTCACCGAGTGGAATTGAGTGGCGTTGATACTTGTTACAACATCCTGAGGCAATCTGTACATTATTCATTGTGTAATTGGTGTCACAGAAAGCGCACATCTGTCGTCTGATCCCCCGGCTCGCAGCACCGTAACTGAGATGTGTCTACAGAACGCGGTGACACCGCCTGACGCCATCTACCACCCCCAGGAGTGCTGCCACTAAGGGGTTAATACCTTCTGCCCCGATGATGGAGGATCCCCTCTCCTGCACTACAATTATCACAGATTTCACTTTTCTGACTTTGTAATAAGCCGGCCACTCATTGGCCAATGAAGACATGTGTAATGAATTTGTAATAAATAATGGGGCCGTAGGTGGGAGAGGACAGCCATTGGGGTGAATTTTATTCCTCAGGACAGGAAATGAAAACCATAAATTATAACAATTTACCAATAATATAAAAGATATTATTTTGTCTGCCAGACATAATGGGGGAACTTTAATCTGTATGAAATTGGGGACAGATTAATTTCGGGTCCTCCGGCTTTGCTCCACCAGGACCCGCTGATCCACAAATCCAAATGTTATTCTCTTGTTTAATCCAATTTGGTGTTAGGTGTGAAATATCGATATGAAATGTTCCCTGTGTACATCATGTGATCTACATTCGTGTATGCTGTCCTTTCCATGTTTTGTGTGTCCTATACTTATATTGTATTCCTTTTTCCCCACACAGATTGCACGACAACAGCAGCAACTTCTGCAACAGCAACACAAGATCAACATCCTACAGCAACAGATCCAGGTTAGATTTTCTCTGTATTACCCTGCCAGGAGCCAGGGGCAGCGCTTGGGCCAATATTGGGAAGGATTGGGAGGGGCACACTAGAGATCCAGTAGATGGTGGGTGATGTTGGGGATCCCATAGATGGTGGGTGACACTATAAGTCTGATAGATAGTAGATGATGTTGGGTGACGCTAGAGATGGTGGAGGAAAACCTGTTAAACCTGAAGATGATTGGTGGAAGCACTGAGTGGTAGACGATTGGTGGGGATCCTGCAGGTTTGCCCAGGGTCCCTGTTGGTTCAGATGATGAGGATTGGGTGGGTTATGTCATAGACAGACTCTATGTCTGAGTTTTTCTGGCATTTTAGTGACCATCCTTGTGCTGCGTCAGCCATGTTTTTGGTGCACAATCCATTCATTGAGGTCTCCGGGTTGATAGCAGTGATTTCCATTGCCAGCCATAATTGTGAGGTCCCAGATCAATACCAGACTGACCTTTATGGCACCTATAAACCAATCCAGTTTTTTTTAGGTATCACATCATCACTTAGCCTGAGAACTTCTGTTCTGGGCAGTAAAGTTAACATATTATTAATATTCATGGTACATTCTGTACTTACAAGTTATTGAAACTTAAAGCCCAACCCTGGGCAAAATGCCAAACCCGCCCACCCCATAATGCATTAAATGGGAGCAAATGTGATTTTCTCTAAGATCCTCTGTTCCTTGGCTGCCCCACTGGTGCTAAGGCGCTCGCACTGACCAGTCCCTTCCTGTCCCCTATGGGTGACATCAGAGTTTGGTCTATTCATATAAAAGGACTCGGCCATGGACAGCCAATAGGAAATGTCCAGGCAGTGACACCTGAGGATAGATCTCACTACTAGCTGGGTGATCAATGTCTAGAACAGTCAGAATATCTCCTCCGCCTCCACTATGTCACCCATCATGTCGGGGTTTGGGTTGGATTTTATAAAGAGATTGGGGGACCCCTCGGGTTTTATGTTGTATCATCCTTTGTGCCCTCTATAAGGGATTATCGGTGGGATTTGCCCCGTGGTGAGCCAACACTTTGACCCTTTCACTCTCAGCAGTAACATCGCCATAACCTGGACATAATAAATATATAGCGAGAGTTTCTTCACATCGAACCTTCAAGTGTTATAATGGAAAAAAATGAAATTACTATCCAGCGATAATTCTTCCTATAAGAGGCAGCGCCATCCAGACAGGATGGGAACAGTGCGCGGTACTTACCCTCTCTTGTATGGTGGTAATTACTGGGTATTGAATAGAAAGGCATCACCATGGCAACGGACTAATGCGTATGGGGTCTGTTACACGGATTAGACTAAAAATATTGCAGGAACCGGCGACTTTACACCAGCGCAGGGGCCACGGGGTGAGGAGAAAACCAGAGAAATGCTGAAAAGGCCCCGGCCTGCCTATCCTCAGCATTATGAGCCCCGGATTGTCCCCAAAATAGAAAACTCCATAACTTTGGGTATTACCGATTGTCTGATTCACACCTAGTAGCCGGTGGGTGGGGAGGACGGAGGTTTACTATACAGAAGAATTTGCAGATTCAAGAAGATAACAAAAGATTTGTCACAATTATCACATGTTAATAAAGCACATTTGTTGAGTCTCATTGGCTGTTGTTAGCCACGCCCACAATTTGCTGTCCTGTAATAGGGAGCTCCCACTATGGGAAGCCTGATATTCAGAACAATGAAACATTTGTCAATGGCAGCACCGCGGGGGCGGAGCTTGACTTAACATGCTCATTACATATGGCATTTATAACCCCGCCCCCTCCACCTCCATCCTGACAGCTCCCTCTGTTGGCGTGCAATGTGCCCATTTTTCATCCATTTCCCCAAGTCTCTCCTATAAACCCTCTAAAATTCTGTATTTTTCTTCTTCCTGACAAAGCCGGGGAATTGGTCTATTGGTGAGTTATTTATGATCACTTATCTGCCCCAGAAATCTATAATATCTATTACTTCCCATCGCAGCGCCAGGGCACAGCATTAAACCGCTATGGAAAAATCCATGAATTGTTTTATTCCAAGATTCACTACAGGGGATCATTTAGTTTTAGGTGGAGCCTGGCGGATGAATCAACCTCGAGCTTCTTTTACGTCCTCCAAAAAACAAAACATTGAAATGATCCGTAATAATAACATATTAGTGTAATGTGACGCTATCAGAGCTTCAGGAGGAGAGATTGTGGCAATTCCCCCCACTCTCCATTCCTCTCTCCTGTACTGGGAGTCATTGCTGGAGTGCTGTGATGTGAATAAATCGGGTGAATCTGCAGCGCTGCTTTTCTTCCTGCCATTTTTAGAAAGTTACGGCTGCATTTTCCGGCTTAAGATTTATTTTTACTTTCAGAGATTTTACTGAGTCTGATAAACTAAAATAAGTGAACACGCTCAGCTCCGCTCACAACAGATGCAAAACCCCAAATCACAAATAGCATCAAATACAAAACTCTGCATAAAGTTCTCCTCCTCTGAAGTTACTCCCATGATGCTTTGCGGCATTCCATACCTAATTACTGGGGCAAGGACCGGGCCGGTACCTACCAACAGTCCGGGGCCTAGCAGACAGTAACTGCCAATCAGGAGTAAGGGGGTCCAGAGTAGTGGCATTCTGTGGACTCCGCCGTATCCTGGTGTCATATATGGCGGGGTGCCAGTTTATCATTCCTGGTACCAGGACGGCAGTGGTGCCATCCAGCAGGTGAAGCACTGGGGGTATAAATGCCTCCCTGTATTTGTTGGGTGTCAGGGTGAATATTTACAATTCAGGTCCATTCCAAAGAAAGCATTGGAGTCCTAGGGGCAGCTGTGAGGGGCTTTTATCTGACACAGCGCCGGGGTCACAGCTCATTCTGCCCATTTGTTGCAAATTGAGAGTTTTATAATTCTTCATCCAGAAGCATCTATCCGTCCAATCACAGCTTGGGGGTTGAGGTTTGGCACTTACCTGGAAGGTTGGTGTAGGTTAGCTTCTGGTTGGGTATTGGTAGAAAGGAGGGTTGGCATTTCTGCATTGAGGTGGCAGGGAAATCTCTTAGGTGGTGACGTAGGATGGGTGGGGGTTGAACCCCAATAAGCCCGGGGTCCAGCTCCCCCTGGATGTGGGTCTAGGACATTGTGTCCTTCTGTCAGATAAGAAGCGGAATCTCCCGATATTAGCAGGAATAAAACGTTTACCATGAAATGTGCGGCTCAGATCTTCGGGAGGTTGTCATGTGATTGGAGCTATGTGCAGGAGATCAGCCGTAATTACACTCCACATTAGCCTTCATGTCCTGCTTGACCTGCTTAATTAATTTTTTGCTGGGATAATAATAGCAGAAATAGATTTAAAGATCCGCCTCATCATTAAGTGTCTAATTGACCTCCAATTTTAAGAGCGGACCTTCTCCTTTATTGCCGGCTCGAGTTGGTTTTAGTCGTCAGCAAAAAAAAGACAAGCGGCAATCATACGGCAGTAAATGTATAATCAAAGGGCCGACCGGGGCCAGACGCACCACCGGGGGAGGATAAAAGGGACAGGGCCTGGGGGTAAATACAGGGGGGTAATAAAGGAGTATTCTGGGTGCCTGCTGGTGATAGGGAGATATGTGTGGTCAATTTACCCAATAATGTGACACTGGGGGACCAGAACACTGACACTGGGGGGCCCAGAACACTGACACCGAGACACTGGGGGGCCCAAAAAAATGATACCCTGACATGGGCGGCCCAGAACACCAACACCCAGACACTGGGGGGCCCAGAACAATGATACCCTGACATGGGGGACCAGCACACTGACACCCAGACACTGGGGGGCCCAGAACAATGATACCTTGACATGGGGGACCAGCACACTGACACCCAGACACTGGGGGGCCCAGAACAATGATACCTTGACATGGGGGACCAGCACACTGACACCCAGACACTGGGGGCCCAGAACAATGACACCATGACATTTTGAGGTGTACAATAATGATTTACATTAGGGGGCCCTCAGGACAAAGATACCCCTGCATTAGGGGGCCCTCAGAACATTCACACCCCTACAATAGTGGGCCCCTTCACTTGTGTCCCCCAGAACAATGTCATAGTAGGAGATGGCTGTATACCGCATATTATGCCCCCGCAGTGCCTGTCCCGGGGTGTATTAAGCCCCCCATGTGATGTTGGTGCCCCTCGCTCATCTCATTATGCTGCGGCTGCCTCCAGAGTGCTGCACATAGCTGATTGGCCTCCAGCGTCTGACAGATCTTCAAATATTGTGTAATTGTATCTCTATCAAATAAAGTTGTGTTTTTGGCGGCGTTTGGCTGGTGCGTCTCTCTCGCCCCGGGCGCTCCGCACTGATCTCGCTGGAAGTTTCAAATAAGAAGGAAAATGCAAATCTAATTTTTTCACTTATCTAATCTAATTAGCGGCGTCTTGTTTTGTGTGCGCACAATATTCCTGCAATATGCTTCTAAGTAAAAACACATTCCCAGCGCAGCCCAGGACAGACGACTTCAAACAATCCCAAATATTTCTACATGAGAGCCAATAAATCCGCACGGCCCGGGATCCTCCTGTCAGCATCCAGCCATGGCAAAAATGGATCCTCCAAAGGAGGATCTTAGGTATTGGCAATTTCTGTGCTGATTCCCATTTGCTCCCATCAGAGGTAGACAGTGACCCCTTAAAGTGCCCCCCCTCCCGCTCACAGCACCCTATATACACCCCGTCCTCCGTTACCCTGCCGTCATTCTACACTGATGTGTGGACCTGCCCTCCATTACCCCACTCCCAGTGCACTTGGGGTCGTGTCTCTGTCACCTTTTTTAGGTTCTTATAGCTGTCTGTGTTTCCAATGGAAAAGACTTTTCCTCACTTCCTGTCTTGGTGTCACTAGAACAGGAAGTGAAGAGCAAAAGATGCAAAAAAACAATAAAAAACCTAACAGCGGTCCTTGCCCCTCTGCTTTTAGCTGGAGTTCTGGAATGGGGGTGGGGGGATTGGGCCCTATCACACCATAGAGGATGTATGTGACTCGGTGTACTACAACTCCCAGCATCCCATCAATCATTCTCTCAGTAGCTGGGAAGTCCCCATAAAGTAACATTTATCCTGCAGACTCAGCACAATCTGGGGTCTAATTGCAGTGCAAACCATGGGGATTGGGTGATCTCCGGGCCCCGGGCTGCTCCTCCGCTCCGCCATTATTAGGGATGGGAAGGGGTTCAGGCTTAAGGTTCAGCCAAGACAAAAATCACAAAAAAGCCAAACAATAAATGTCGGCTTTGTGTGGATTACAGAGCGCCGATCCCTACAGACTGACAGAGACGAATTACACATTGTGCAGCGTGTGAAAGTGTGCTGGGGGCCCCCCGGAGCCGGGGAGCATGGATAGGTGGGGCCCTGTACAGCGGTGTCATTAAAAAGAGAACCTGTCACCGACATGGGGCCTAATCATGTGATAATGGTCATGTGACATCCATACAGCTCTCCCCACCGCTGACTCTGCGGCAATGAGCGGTGACACGAAGACGAAGCAGAAATGTGCACCCGGGGCCCCCGGCCTCTCTTTATGTTTCCACATACGCCTGGGCCCTATAAACCGCCCTTTGATATTCTAATTTGTGTTTGGACAAAGTTGGCGAATTTCAGGTAGCGGAGAGGCTGCGGTCAGCGGATACACAGAGGAGCCTCACCGGTGAAATAAAGAAAAACATTTGTGGCCGAGCGCTATAATGCACCTATAGAAATGGCTGAAGGCGCCCGAGTACAAAGGGGGCCCAGTGTGCCCGGCTGCGCACAAAGAGTCGCATTTATTCCTGCACCCATCCTACACAAATCATTGCAAAACCAGAGCCCAGACCCCCCCCCCACTGACCAATAAAAGGGAAAGAGGGCGGATTTCCAGGTATTTGTGCTGCATTCACCTCTTTGGGGACGTTCACATTTATTTTGTATATTCACCTTTCCAAAATGTTTCAGTGGTATAAAAACATCCACTAGGAGGAGCTGTGCAGTTCCCTGCAATCACTCAGCCCACCTACTTAGCCACTGCATGGGGAGAGCATGGATTTTAACTGGTCAGCTGACTCATAGGGCCCAATTTATGAAAGCTCTCCAAGACAGGAGAAGGTGGACTATCATGGAAGAACCTGGGTGATCTAGCAATCCTGGAATGAATTTCCTAAATATCATTTGCCAATAGTATTAGTCAAATATTTTCAATCTTGGACCAGATGAATTCTAGGTTTGCTGGATCACCCAGCTTCTTCCATGATAGTTCATCTTCCCCAGTCTTGGAGAACTTTGATAAATCAGGGCCCCAGAATGACACTCCGCCATCATTGTACAGGGCCCTGTGCAGCCCCCTCCCCCCATGAGGTGTATCAGATCCTCTGTGTGTGACATGCGTGTGCATTATATGGCCGTGAATGTTACATGCATCCCTGGTACATCCCGTGTGACCTCTGTTCTATTACTATCCATGGGAGGGTTGGCTTCTCCCTGCACACGGCCTCAGTTTAGGGTGAATGATGTACCAATAGATGAAGATTCACTGAAGATAAATCCAGAGATTTCTGGATTGTCATTTTTCCCAGGATTGATTTTTATTTTCACATTTTATGATTTTCTCACCCCGGGGTGTCTCGGCTGAGCTGTCAGTGTTCTCCGGTTGATGAATCTTATAAATATCATTACAAGTTCTGGGTGAATCCTAATACGACATTTGTCCCGCGTGGGGTCACAGCGTTGTCACCAAGGGCCCGGCACGGCCTCTTTAATACGTCTGAGGAGGAAGCGTTGGAGATAAAAGAGGCGTTGACCCCGCTCATTAGCCCGGAGATTTATTTTATTGACACTTTGTGGGGAATAATTCCATGGAGTGGCTTCCAGAGATCAATTTAATTATCTATAAAATCTCCGCCGCCACAGAAGTGCTGACGTTAAATAACGACTTCGCAAACTCAACAATAAAGACTCCGCGCTAAAAACCTAATGATGCACAAAAATGGCCCCATGAAGGCGACCCCGGCACTGAGTGGCCGACATTACACTAAGTGGATGGCTGGGGGCCCCGCCATGGAGGAAACTTCCGGAGCCGCACATCCAGATCTCTGCAGATTTATAATATAATGGCCCACTTGTCCCCGGCTAAGGAACCAATCCAACCCCCCCCCCCTCCCCGGGGTCCCAACTCCACCCACAAAGTTGTCTCTGTTCTTCTGCAAGTGATGGAGAATGCAGCTAGAGGAGGGAGACTCCACACCACGCGGAGGGCCATTAGTGTCCACCTACATATAAATGTTGGTATGATATGTTGGGGGTGGTACAGTGGGGGGGGGGGACAGTTGGGGTTGGTAGGAAGAAAGGTGAGGGTAGGTAAGTGGATAGGTGTGTGTGATGGTTTCATTGGTAGAGAGATGGGTAGGTAGGTTGTTATGTATAGTGGGCAGATAGAAGGGTAGCCAGGCATAGGTAATGGGGGAGGGGTAATGAGAAGGATAGGTAGGTACATGGTGGTGTAAAGAAGTGAAATGAGTGGTAGGTAGTTGGGTAAATGGGTAGATTCTAGGTAAGTATAGTGGGGGGTTCAGAAGGGCGGCTGGGTAGGTAGACAGGAGTCAGGGTGAATATTGGAGGAAGGTTCACGTATGATCGGTAGATCCACAGATCACTCCGGTGAGGCCGGCTCGGCCTGTAATGATGGAACTCTCGTGCTGGTCTGATAGGACACACTGGGTGTCCATCGAGTGTCAGGCACCCCAGGGGTTACACCCCCATCAACTGTCACCTCTCCGCCGCCAGTCACAGTTATTCCCAGGATACAACACGGAATATTCGGAGGATTTGTCTCATGAGATTCCTCTAACTGGTCGGATGGAGAGAATCTGCCATGGTGATTGGAGGAGGAGACGGCGAGCTGAACCACCACCACCAACCAATCACCATTCACCTCACCATCATATCCCAATCTGTAATGTCATCTTCACAGGATGAATATATCTCAGGGAAAATATTTCATGTATTCACCCGACTTCCCGGGATCAGGCAATTTTCCCATAAATGGGATTTCCCCTCCAGGAAGATCAAAGTCCTCACAGGGTGAATGCAGATATTGGGTGAAACCACCAGATGAAGATGGCATCAAATCTTTGATTTACATTTTATGTTTAGTAATGTGATAAATCTCCTCTCTGCAGCAGAAATCATGGAAGAGGCAAACACACCACAAATATTATTGTACACATATATAGAGCTGACATATACTGTAGAGGAGCTGACCCTGGATATTACATGCCGATCGGTGACATGTATGATGAGATGGATGATTGCCGTTGTAAATGTTGTATGTGTGAATATGGTAATCAGTTGATTTTCACTCTCCGTTGATTTGCATGCCGCCAGGCTTTGTCTCACCTTTTATATTAATCAGAGAAAATAGCAACACAGCAAACAATCGATCTGTGTGTGTGTGAATCTGTGCAGATCCTTCCATCGCCCCAATAACAATCTGTGATCACTTCCAGGGCACAATCCCCGCAGATCATCCCGCAGATCATCGCACAATCCCCACCCACATCAAGACAATTTATCATTTTTTAAAGACAATAAACAGATTTTCTGCTTTCCTTACAATGATTTTATCTTCTCTGATCCAAGCACAGAGCGTTGTCAGAGATTGGTGTTCCCGGTGAATCTTTGTATTGCGAGTTCACAAAGCTCTGCACCTCTTTATCACTTTTACAAAGTAATTGCCTTGTTGAAGAATAAACAAACCTCACTTTTTTTTCACTGGTTGCTCTTTTCTGCTTTTCTTTCTTACATTGAGTTCAGTAATTGCTTTGTGTTTGTAATCTGTCCGGGGGCTACCCGAGCTTTGCCGGTGATTTCAAGCTGCAGAAACCGAGAGCAGCAAACTGAGGTGTCAGCGGCGGCGTTGAGGCGAGTTATGCAGCGTCAGGTCAGCCATGAAGAGATTTGTCACATTACAGTGACGCTCCATTCGCTTTTTATGCAGAGTTACTGTGTTAATGGCGACACAAGGAGCAATTTCTCAGTATATTAAAGTCAAGGAGTGGGATGTGGGGCCCCTATTGGAGTGAAATGGGGGAGCCTCTATTGGAGTAAATGAGGGGGCCCTGATCAGAGTGGGGTGGGCGCTCCGACTGGAATGGGATTGGGGGACCCTGATCGGAGTGGCATGTGGGGTCTGATTGAAGTGGGATGAGGGGGACCCGATCGTAGTGGGATGGGGGGCCCTGATCAGAGTAGCATGGGAGGTCCAATCGGAGTCAGAAAGTGGGGCCTGATTAGAGTGGGATGGGGGGCCCTGATCAGATTTGATTGAAGGGGCCTAGATCAGTGTGGGATGGGGGGGCCCCGATTGGAGTGGGATTGGGGGCCCCGATCAAAGTGGAATGAAGGGGCCCAGATCAGTGCAGAATGGGGGGCCCTGATCGGTGTGGGATTGGGGTACTTCATTTGGAGTGGCATGGGGGGGGAGCCGATCACCTTTCCCCCAGCAGTTTGTTTATTAGGTTCGCCCCATGCTGGGGTGGAATGAATTTGGAGTTGTCGGGCGCGTGCCGTATATCTGGAGTAGCCATCTGGGATAATGATATTAGGCCGCTCTTACTCCGGGCTCTGTTTATGTCTGCGGCTTCTCCTCATTACCGATGCTGTTTGAGGGATTCCCCGTGGATTGTGCTGCAGATTTTTTTAATTTTATGCCAAACACACAATGTATAAACTAGCTGCACCGGCTCCCCACGCGCTTCACCCGCTGAAAGTGCGCTGCATTTGTTACCATTAACATCACTAAATATATTTCAGCTAATCAGCTGCAGACCAGAAGTCCGGCATTGCCGACCGGGGAGAGGAATGTAAATCTGTGCCGTGATTGGTGTCCTGGAACATCATCAGTACAATGACATCACAGAGCGAACACAGGAAACGTCTAAAAATAAAGCTTAAATGTTTCTGTGCACACGCGATTTATGATTGGTGTTCAGGCGATCACTCAGTGGAGAGGAGTGCAGGGTGCCGAGGGTTTTCCAGCTCTTTTAATGGACGACAACCGATGCACCACTTCAATCATTGCACTGATAATCACCCGCAGGGTTCATTCATTACACACAATGGGGTTTATTTACTACAGGAAAAGAATGTTCACCAAGTCAATGTTCACTTAGTTTTATACATACGGAGAAGCTCTGAATACCCAATCACAAGCATGGAAATGTAACAAGCAGGATCATCTCACTATATTATTATTCTATATTAAAATTAAATAAAATTATTGAAGGGATTCATCTATGTGAACTCACACTTCCCAAACTAAACATTCACGTTGCTAAGTGAATATTATCTCTTTGTAGTAAATTCACCTTATTATGTTAAAAACCAATCAGTGAATGACCTCCAGTGATCACCAGAAAGTCCCCTCTGTGGCTGTAGACTAAGATGATTCCCGGACATTTATACGGCAATCTAATATATGAACAAATACAATTCCACACGCAATTTATTGCATCTGCAATTCATCCCCGCAATTCCTGCAGATTTCCCTGTGTTTATCCATGAAATAAATCTGTTGGTTTGCCAGAATTTATCTCGGTTCCTGTTCTCCTTTTCTAGGCTGACAACACGCAGCTTTTATGTCGCCCGCCCCGCTTACTTAGTGTTGTCAGCCCTTCCTATTGTCACTTCGACACTACTCAGCCTCTCCTATAATATAAAAACCAATCATCCTGCTGTAGAGAACCTCGGGGGCGGGCTTACAGATTACCCAGCCTGTGCAGAGAGGGCACAGGGCAGCTCTGGAGGGGATGAGGAGCTTTTTAGCAGTCAGGGTGCATGGGAATGTCTGGCCTACACTCATCTCCTCACCTTTCTCTAAATCTTATCCATGCAAGTAGCTGCAAATTGCTTTCCTGCATTTGTCCCTCAGCAAGAGGTTGGCCATGGTGCTTGGAGACTCCATATACAGAGTTTGGATGTCAGTGTTTGCATGCGGCTAGGAGTTATTAACCCCTATTAACCCTTCGGACATCATCTTTCATTCACCCACCCAATGCCAGGTAAGTTAAGCCCCCCTCCCATCTTACCCCATTGCATGCCAAAGACATTCACCCTTCCTCTGAGACATAAAGGCCTGCAATTAACCCTTCTGCCACCAGAGACCTGCAGTCACTACTTCCATTAACCCGTCCAACTCCAGAGGTGCGGACGAGTCTGCCATTAACCCATCAAATGCCAGAAACTTCTTTCATTAGGTCATACACGGCTAGTCAGAACATCTTCATTCCTTTTAACCCATCTGATGCCAAAGTTGTGTCCTTTATTGTATTAACCCTCATAATTAATTTGCAGCAGGATGTATTATTAACCCCTGTGGTGCCAGAGTGCTATAGTCAGGTACATTATAGTGACCCCAGAAAAGCTTGTCTCTTTGTTAGGGTTCTGTATCTCATAAGGTGTGCAATGACTGAATTTAATCCACACGTTTGCGAGAAATATACCGCAAAGTACAGCACATTTCGTTAATGACATTCTTGTTCCAAAAACCACCATCATTAAGCAGTAATTTGCGCCATATTTCACTATAAATCGGAGAACACCGGGAATTACCGCCATATATCTTCACTAGGATATTCTGAAGGGTCGGAGATAATTGACTAGTCGCATCTCGCTCGACGTTTTGGTGACCACTGACTGCGACCATTTGCATAATCGTCGGCGCCCCTCTCCGGCGATCGCTGTTCGCACCTGATTAACATCCGCCCGTTCCGTTCTCCAGACTTTCCCCGAAGTTGCAGAAATTGAGGATTTTTTTTCCTGTATGGCTCTATCCAAACAAATGCTCGCTGGGGGATCGCAATATGCTGAGTTTATGCAGATTTTACGGCACAAATCTGAATAAAATGCGCACTAATAGTTCCTGCTGGAGCCATAAACGCACTCGGCTCTTCCTTAGTTGCACTCTAAAGTGATTCGAACACACCACTAGATCTTAACAATAATACTTAATTGACAAGATTACGCATTTGTGCGCCACGCAGCTGACAAACACCTTCTTCTTGCAAAACGCACTTTATTCATGTCTGCGCAGGGAAATCGATCGGCCCCGGCGGGGGCCCCACAGTCACAGCTAGACAATTTCTGCACCCGTAAACGCCATTTGTCAGCTGTAATGAAGCCATGATGGACTGCTTATGGACAGGTCACATTGTTATGTGAACCACCTGCGCAAAATAATGGCGAGCGATGGTGACAACATTTCATTTTTCAGCAGGGTGAGCTGTCACATAACTGGGGATGTTAATGTCTGCAAACAGATATCAGATCTCTGATGAAATGAATTAAATTGAATTTTCTGTGTAAGTGGATGAGACAATAATCCTATGTCTGTGCCATCACACCGACCTGAGCATGGTGCGACCAGCATTCAGATCTAATAACAGGGCGTAGGCTGGCACCTTCAATGCCACCATGGCAAATACTTCTTTGTATGCGATGGTAGAAACTGCACCAGCCACAACTCTGCAGGGACAGACAACACACTGCGCCTGACTCCATGGGGGGTTACACACTGCGCTGGTCCAGACTCCACAGAGGGCGCAATACATGGGGCATTGATCCAGAATCCATGGTGACTAGCAAATAACGACAAGAATATGCATGCGGGTTCCAGACCACCTTTTACCGACCTTACCTGACTTGCTGATGTGAGATATAATACCCAATGACTAGGACAGAATTACCTCTGGGGGTATTAGCACCAAATGTTGAGCAAACAAAGTCTGGCAGAAACATCGGAATTCCTCTGACACCATCCTGTTATGTGAACCCACAATAGCCATTGCACACAATGGCCAACCACTTGGCACAGTTTTGGTAAATAAGATGAAGTCGCGCTAATTTAATGGAAAATAAAAAAAGAATTCCCCCTAATAAATGATTGGGCTTTTACACAGACTCCGGCTGCACCTTTTTCATAGTGCTGTGTAACCTCCATGCAGCTGCTGTGTAACCTCCATGCAGCTGCTGTGTAACCTCCATGCAGCTGCTGTGTAACCTCCATGCAGCTGCTTTGGATTGCTGTGTAACCTCCATTGCCGGTGCGGCCTCCTCTCAGAATGAGTGGCCATGGCAGTAACAATGCCACAACAGTGGTTTTCCAGTGCAGTCCCAGGGTTACCATCTGCATCCTACAAACCATTAGGTGTAACAGCTCAAAATCTCCCAATCTTCGGAGTGTCGGAATTTTACAGCCAGAAGGCGGCCAGATAAATGTCTGCGTGTGCCGGGCTTGTAAAAACTCATTTTACTGCAGCACTTAATAGTTATTGCAGTGGATTTTATGGCAATATTAACTTCTATTTTTCATTAAGGCGCATCTCTGCCGATTGGCTTCTCTCACGCATGCTAAGCGACGCTCCCTTCAGGATGAGCAGAGTCACTGCACCGGGAACCAACCGGCTGGGTACAAACTCACCTAGCAAAGTTATAAAAGTTTTTATCAGTCATGGTCACTGTGTGGGGGTTGATGTGATATGAAGCTCATCTAGCAGCGGTGGCCATCTTTTCTTCTTGTGGTCGTGTTATCTCTCAGATGGTCAGTTCTCAAAGTCTCACCGTCTATTTTTTCCTTTCACACACACCCGGCAGCCCATCGTTATCATCACACAATCATTGAGTTGGCGGCCAGGTAGGCTGAGGCTGGGGCTGTCCAGTTTAATTTTAAACGCACCATCGTGGCATCTGCACATCTCCTGATAAGATGAATCTCACCTTCCAACTTCTGCAAAACTTTACCCTGTGGGCCGGCACCATCAAAGCATGTCCCTATAATACTGACCAGTGGAAATAAAGAATCATTCTGAAGGGTGAGACAACATGAAAGCCGGGCAGAGCCGCCCCGACCAGCGAAATGAGCATGAAAAACTAATATGACCTCCTATTTATATACCGAAGCAGACCAAAGATCACATGACCTATAGCTGTTAGGAGCCTTGTGTGGGTTTCACATCATTAATCATGTTGTTCTCAGTCAGTTAGGTCCTGTCTGGTAGACAAGCTGTGAGGTGAAAGGGAGAAGCATCATTCTGCAATATAAAGATCCGGCATGGCTGCCACAAATTTTCAACTACATCACCCACTGTAGAGTGAAGAGAACACATAGGAGCCAGGAGAACACAGAAGAGCCAGGGGAACATGGAGGAGTCAGGGGAACACAGAGGAGCCAGGGGAACACAGAAGAGCCAGGGGAACACAGAAGAGCCAGGGGAACACAGAGGAGCCAGGGGAACACAGAGGNAGGGGAACACAGAGGAGCCAGGGGAACACAGAGGGGCCAGGGGAACACAGAAGAGCCAGGGAAACACAGAGGAGCCAGGGGAACACTGAGGAGCCAGGGGAACACAGAAGATCCAGGGGAACACAGAGAAGCGAGGGGAACACAGAGGAGCCAGGGGAACACAGAGGAGCCAGGGGAACACAGAAGAGCCAGGGGAACACAGAAGAGCCAGGGGAACACATAGGAGCCAGGGGAACACAGAGGATCCAGGGGAACACAGAGGAGCCAGGGGAACACAGAGGATCCAGGGGAACACAGAGAAGCGAGGGGAACACAGAGGAGCCAGGGGAACACAGAAAAGCGAGGGGAACACAGAGGTGCCAGGGGAACACAGAGGTGCCAGGGGAACACAGAAGAGTGAGGGGTTCTCTTTAATATATTTTCCTGCATATCCCGGGATAATTGGCCGTTATTCTTAATCTGGCCCTGGGATCCAAATCCAAGTAAAGAGATTTCCCAGCTGAATCCCTGTGGGAGGTCCTATGTATTCTATGCGAGGGAAAATGTAATGAAAATGTAATGGGGATCACGCCAATGTGGGTGAGAAAACCAGAGAAAGACTGGGGAAAAAATAAGGTCCGTTTTATAGCCCCAAAATTGGCATAAAAATCCCAAGTGGACTTAGTCATTCCAACATAGATAACCCAACAATGGTGACAACATTCCAAGGTGCTCCAAGCTAAGCACATAACCCCATGGTAAGCCATCCCCAAGGTTGGTGAGAACACCCCAAAAGGTGCTAATGTGGGCGGGAAAAGTCAAAGGTGGGCAAGAATGCCCCAAGGTAAGCTAGAAACACTCCAAAATGGGTTAGAGAACCCAAAGATGGACAATATTACCAAAGTTTTGCGGTGAAAAACCCAAAACCCCAAAGAGCTAGGTATCAATGGCACCAGAAATGTAGGAAACTGTCAGGTGACACCCCGCCAGCTGCACCCTGTATGGTTTGTAGATGGGGCCACCCAAATAGGCACGTTGGCCTGTCCCTCCGGATGAATCCTCAGTGAATTGTTGGTGGTTGGGAAGTTCTATTTCTAAGCTCCCCCCTCCCTCTTTCTCCTGGCACGCCGTGCACTCTCTGCCAAGCCGCCCGCTGACTGACTGACGCAGATGCCTCCTCTCAAGTATGCCGAGTTAAGTGTTGGGCGCGGAGTCTTCGGGGACAGACAATGGCACCTGTTCCTCACAAGACACCCGGCCAGCCGACCGTTCATGTATGTTTAATGAAGCGCCGGGGCAGATGGCACAAAATGGCATCTCCTTCCTCTCCGCAACAATGCTCTATTTTTACAGGGAGGGCGAGACGAAGCTGAAGAGTTTTGGGTGCATCTGCTGCTGTCTCTCCCGGCACTCAGAACCTGAGGAAGATCCCCGCAATTAACATTTCTGGGCAGCCGGCCCAACGCTGCGAGAATGGCGGAGAAAAAAAAAAACCCAACGCCTTTGTGAGAGCAGATTGAAGTGTGCAGTTGTTGTGTTATTGTCCAGCCAGGTTCAATATGGCCGCCAGTGGGGGCTCTCAGCAGGGCCCAATGTCGCCTGAAATATGGAAGATTAAAGTAGAACTCTAGACAAAGTTTGTAGCAGTGTGCCAGTTTTCCCTCCATTCCTGCAGAGTCATTTTATCAGCACATTTATAACCTGCATCTGATATGTCGCATTTCCTTATTATTTATATGCCCATGCAGTGGCTGCACTTTACTGCTCCCTGACTGAAAACAATGTGGCAGATTGATTCTATCTCAGCAGATTCTGATTGTTGGGCACCATTTGCTCACATCAGTCAGGTGATTGGTTCCGGAATGGGGAAGTTTAGGAGGTTTCCAGCCAGGTGAATAGACGACAAATGTGGATCAGAACGATCCGGAGTTCTATTTCAGCGAGAACGTCGTCTTTATCAGGCGGACTGAAGAAATCGCCGCAGTCAGCAAGTTCCATTCACGGCCCAGCGGAGCGCCACTGATTGCACAAAGACCTTTTTATAATACTTTGATTTTCCGGAGAAATGAATTCAGGAAAATACTGGAACCTGTTTATTTTCTTCACTGACCCCTGTGAACCGCCAGCGCCGGCCGTCCCCAGAGATCTCCGTATTTAGGCAATTAAGAAAACGTCTACAGAAGCTGCACTGTGCGGCCTCACCGGGCCGAGCACCGAGATGGCGATTTCCCTGGCCAAGGACCAACCGCAACCAATCCAATGCTGCCCACCGCCAATGCCGATTGGTCAGGGATTATTGATGGGCTTTGGGTTTGTATCACAAACCACATGAAACATTTCAGCTTTTAGTAAATTGCCCAAATTATCATACACCGATCAATCAGACCGGCAAATCCCCCCTCAGCTTAATATTTTACAACTGCCCCCGGTGACCCATCCAGGCATCGAATCCACAAATCTCTCTCGCCCTGTGGTGGCACCAAGGCCTTGGCAGCCGATCCTTTATGGCACCTTTATGCCTCCGCCCGCCTTCAGCCCATAATGCCCCCTGCTGCCCCCCTACCAGTCTGCCTTCTTCCCATAATACCCCTGCTGCCTCCAACAGCCTGGCAATATATTGCAGATATCAGGTCATGCTGGGACTTGTAGTTCCTTACAGGCCTGAGCTCTAATGAATAAGATTTCCTAAAAGTTTCTGAAAATGGAGATTTCTGGAGATCTTTGCAGCGAGCAGTGGCCCTGTGTGATTTGCTGCCTGTGGTTGTCACCAGGACAGGAAGTGAAGAGAAATCGTGCCAGCACAGAATAATGAGTCCGGCCAATAACATATTTGTCAGGACAGAACATGTGAGTGAGAGGAATTACATGTGATAGGTTGATATTCACCCATTTTCAGTATTTTCATCATTCACACCGCCCAGAATTCCTCTCCATCCAATCAGAGGTGGCAGTGTGGTGACCCCATGGGGGGTAACATTGAGTTTCTCCAGGGAACAGACAACTTATTTTTTTCTGCCAAAAAGAATCTTCAAACATAAAGCAGCAAAGCCAGATGGGATTTTGTGCTTGTCTCGGACCCCCCCTTTAAGTCCCGGATGAGATATCACTGATGGATGGGGTTTCTTTGTCACCCTGCAAACATTTTGGAAATTTTACAATCTTTTATATCAGGTGGTTTATTATGTTCCTTCCCCCGTGCCGCAGTTTGTTCCGGGGACCAATCAGAAGCGGCGTTGCAGGGTAACAATGTAACAAGTCTTCATTAAGTTTAGCGATGATAATAAAATGTCTTCCGGCTGCTGACAGCTTCGGTTTGTCTGCGTTTCTGCCTTTTATTCTTTCGGGGGATTGGTATTCTTGACGCACGCCGTTCACTCATTTCTGGTGAATGTGGTGGCGCATCAAGTCATAAAGTGTCAGCGAGAGGCGGCGGCCGCTAATGGAGGGAGAAATGAGTTTTATTTCTTGCAATGATGTCGCAGTTTTACTGTAAATCTCACGCCATCTGCGTTATCGCCGAGTATTTAATATTCCGCCGCTTGTAAAATGTTTCTTATAATGCGCCCACTTTTATAATTCGTTATGGTTTTAAATAAAAAACGAGAGGTAAAAAAAAAATGTGAGAAATTTTCAGAAATGGCGCCGCGATCGTCATTTATCATTCTTACAGAACACTAAATAAAAATGGCTGGAAATCCTAAAGAGGAACTCCAAATATAACGATCAGCGATTGTTACATGCAGCCAATACAAATGCCTGACATCTGTCATTATATTACCTTCCCATAATCCCCTGCAATGCCGGCTCCTATGGTCATGGTCATTGTGTGGGGGCAGAGAGGTTTTGGTGGGGGGGGGGTTAGGCAATTTCCAGGACAGGTGGGGTAACGGGGAAGCAGCACAGCTTGTGAATATTAAAGCAATCGGCATCCCTGCTTAATGACTGCTGAACATTCCAGCCATGCACGCTGTGATGGGAACGGTTTGTATGGGGGGTGCGGTGACACGTCAGGGATTTGTATTCGGGGACATTCAGGCCATAGAAGAAGAGTAAAGTGCAGCCACTGACTATGGAGAAGGAAGCCGATCCTGCCCATGTAACTGCTGATCTGTATATTCCTATTGATGAAATTCAGATTCCCTCCGAGGGGTCACCACTCATCTATCCGGCATTGGGGGGGCAGCAGCCGGATTCGGAGGGCAGAGCTAACCTCCCTTTGATATGTTAATGCCGGACGATGCAGGGAATTGTCAGGAAGGGGGAATCATTCACCACATATCTGCCAGGATGAATTTGTTCATTGTCTGATCAGAGTCTTGTGTTCTGCAGGTTCAGGGTCACATGCCTCCCCTCATGATCCCAATCTTTCCACACGACCAGCGGACGTTGGCGGCAGCAGCAGCGGCCCAGCAGGGGTTCCTCTTCCCCCCAGGACTGACCTACAAACCAGGTAAGTGTGAGGTACCCATGGCGGGGGCGGGGAGTGTTGTCACCCCTTTGTTTGTATGTCTGGGGACACCGCTGAATGAGATGCCAATGGGGTCAGCCAGGTAAAGAGCATTATTAGGGGCTGCACCCCTCCCCCAATAAAGAGAACCTGTCAAGGTATAAATTTAGGAGGTGCCATCACTGACTGACTACAGGTGGTTCCCTGGATGAAGATGGAACCTGCACCATCCTTACCTGCAGAGGTCACATGACGGGGATTGCTGGGATTTGGGGACAGATTGGAAGACCAAAAGTCAGTGTTACATCCAGGCCAGAGGGGTTCATACACGGGTCAGGGGTCCCATCATCATCAGGTCTGGGGGAGGGGTTCATGAAGATGGAGGCTAGACCATCTGATGAGGAGCACCCCAGTCACCCCATAATATACCCCCCAACCTCCACCTCCAATGACCACCATGTATGAGAGATTGGGCTCCATCCAACACTTGGCGCTTGCTGACACTTCCCAAAATTCCACCTTTCAGCCATTAACCCTTTCCCTGCAGACTGTCTCACCCTTAATTAGATGACAGAAATAATAAAATGCAGTGAAATGTAATTACTGAATTTGCCATAGAAAACTTCCCTTCCGATCGCCCGCCTTCTGCTAACAACTTGCAGCGTCGCCCTCATTATCAATTCAGATTTGTAACAAGTTACCTGCGACATGTGGCTGCACAAATTCACTGCATGAACCGCCCGCATCCTCCACTTCCTGCGAGTGTAGACTGCTGCAGAGCATCGCACCATCCTATCCCTTCCCCATCCCTGTCAAATCGTAAAATTGTATGATCTGCAGAGCATTGCATTGATTACATATCGTATATTCTGCAGATTATTCCATCACTGACCCCTCTAGAGATCTGCAGAACATTGCACCCTCCCATCTCCCCCCCCCCCTGACAGATACATATTATATATTCTGCAAATTATTGCATCACTGACCCCTCTAGAGATCTGCAGAACATTGCACCCCCCCCTCGACAGATACATATTGTGTATTCTGCAGATTATTGCATCACTGACCCTTCAAGAGATCTGCAGATCATTGCAACCTCCTATCTCCCACTAAACTAATAAATTCACCCCATATAAGACATAACCTGCACAGCGCCCCCTCTGCCCCAACCCAGAAATTAGCGGCGTGCATCTGCAGTTGGGCAAGGTGCTGTGAAATATTGTTGGCGTCAGGAATATATTGTTGGTTTAGTGTGATCAAGGCTGTAAAAAGGAAAATAAAGCGAGGATATCAGCATGGAGGATGTGTTTTATTCATGAGCAGTAATCAAACATCTTCTATAAATATTACATTATGTGGAGACAAATAATAGCGGCAGCCATGTTATCAGACAAATCTGGGCCAACAAATTGCTACAAGACAGGCGCTGTCCCCCCGTCTCCTCTAATTGGACAGAACCATTACCTGTGATGTGCGCAACAAAGAGACCCCGAAAAAAAGTCCAAAGTTTAATTGGAATAAACGGAGAGACAATAAACAGCCTGACGGGCGGCCATACAATGTGAGATGGCAAATTGAGAAATAAGTGGAATGTAAATTGGACGAATATGGCGCTCTGTGTGCAGATGTTTCCTGCTAATGAATGGCGACGGCACCATGACACCGCATTGTCACTCTGCCCAGGAATCCGAAAATTGCTGCAACAATAAACAACAACGCCTGACAGTGGCGGCACAACGCAACCCCACACAGTCACACACTATTAATATACATTTGTATAGCTCTGACATATACTGCAGTGCTGTACAGAGAACATTTCGAGGTTGCTCTGTTCCAGAAAAGAAGCCAGCCTTGGCCATAAGCATTCAGTTTGCCGCCGGGGGGTTCCAACCAACAATTGGGGTATTTAGGGTACAGAAGGTATTGGAGTGTCATGGCCATGGGATAGTTGGGTATTTGGGGGTTCCCTCTATTCGGGAGTTGTAATGAGCAGCTGATTATTCTTGGCATCATTGGAAGCCCTGAGGAAGTGGTGGGGGAGGAAAGATTTATGGAACGCGTTGGGTGGTCACTTTACATAACTGATTTTCTATAGCTGATCATCTGATTGGTGGTTTCTTTGGTGCTCTGATATCTTCCGTACCCTCTTTATTCTCAGATATGACGGGGTGTAGGGAATCGAGTTGTGAAGAGTACCTGTCATTGTGTGATTGGTAATATTATCGGGGAATATGGGAATTGTTACTCCGTCCATAATGCATTGTGTGTTGTGTATACACGGAGCTGTGTATGGGGTGAGCTGTATTCTCTGCTCTGTCCGGCAGCTCCATACATCTCACACGTTCGGCTGCACATTCCTCTCTATCTGTAGCGTTGCGCACGGTCGGTCAGTTCAGGTTTGATTCCCTGGAGATGACAGAGATGGAGAAAGGAATGGCGGCAGGCCTGGGCTTGTCTTCTATTCTTTCAGAAATGAAAAGAATCACTCAGCAAAGAATCTAAAATCCCGATACAAATGTGCGAAAACAAAATGCTGCAACATGTCAGCTGACTGCGTGCCAAGATTATGGGGAGCGTTCTAACCCTTCGTGTCCCTCTGCGGAGAGCCATCAGACGCTGCAACTGACGCATTCCAAGCACATTGCATGGATACCGGGGGGCTGCGGGTTAGCACCCTGTGCATGCAGTCACATGACTCATTTCCTGATATGTGAATTGGGACACCTGTGTGCAAACACCTGATGGAAGCTGTCAATGCTGCTGGTGGAAAAGGTCAAACCATCCAGGTGTGAGCACGCAGGGTATAGTGACAGCTTCCATCAGACGTTCCTCCTGCAGGTTTGCTCTGTGACAGGTTCTCTTTCGGAATCCTCACCCTGGGTAGTGGAGAAAAACAGACCATTGAAACTATAGGATTGGAGCCTTCACTTGCTGCCTGCTTGTTGAGAAAGTATAGAAGGCAGTGGTAGCCCAGCCGGGCAGTTTTCCATTATCAGAGGTAGTGGCCACCTCTGTATCTCAGCGCAGGTCTTTTAATTTGCCAGAGACAATGCGGTGAAACAGGCGGTGAATGTGCCGCAAGCGGAATTACAGAGCTGTGACACATTAGGAGTTGTAATTGTTGTATAGATATAAAACATAATGGGCCCTCGGTTCCACAAAGGGCCACATTAATAATTCAATTAATAATACATTAGCGGCACATTTAATTAATAATACATTGCTGCACCTTCCCCTCATTTCCATCCATTATTCCCGGGGCCTAATTGTGTGTTTTGTGTGCCGTCACCCGTCAGCGCGTATTGTGTCGTGTTTGGAAACAATGACAGCCGTAATGGCTGCACGCCGGATAAAAGCCGCTCACAGACAATTCAATTAAACTGCCATATTTCTGGCTTTACGAGCGCAATAAACTCCCCCGAGCGCTCGCAGCACATTGGCGACCTTCACCGCTCGCACAAACGTTTGGCGTCATCCTGACCGGAAACACTCAAGGGTGGTTAATTGCTGCTAGCATTAAATCTGCCGGCGGAGCAATCCGACCGAAGGGATCGCAGACACCAGAGGGGAAAAGCAAAGTCACACCCAACACGGGCCAGAGATGGGATCAATATCCCTAGGAATGCCGGTACTCCGACCATAGGGATCGCAGACACCGAACCAAGGGGCAGAGCGGAGTCACACCCCCGGTGGTCCCAGTACAATGACACCCCGGTGGTCCCAGTACAATAACACCCCGGTGGTCCCGGTACAATGACACCCCGGTGGTCCCAGTACAATAACACCCCGGTGGTACCAGTACAATGACACCCGGGGGTCCTGGTATGGAGCCTCCACCATGTTCCCCCTCTCAGTGTTGGCACAGCATGGCACAGTTGGCGCGGCGTGTGCTCTGGGTGTGTATGTGGACGATTGTGATGTTGGACAGAATAGAATCGGGTTGTGTAACGTTCAGGCATTGTTGGGAGAAATGTCTCTTTATGTTGGGACACGTCGGGCTGTTCGCAGGCTCATTCCTTCGGAATATTTGGACAGGATCAAACAATGAAATTAGAGATAAATATCCAGTCATTCCAGTTCATGTACAACGGAGAAGATTCCCGCCACGCCTCACCATGCCCCGCCCACCACACCGCCTTATCGCCGCCTGGAAAAGATCAGAAATCAGCATGTATGGCATGGAGTCATTGTAATGTCACCGACTGCTGGAATCAGGCTTGCAGGGGGAGTGGCTGACCTGTAGGATGAGAGGGGGGGGGCGGTTAGAGGCCATGATTGGGCACCACGTTGATGCCCTCTGACCTCACAGCAGATAAAAAAAAAATGGGGGTACAAATGGCGTCCATCCCGCAGATGTACTCCCAGCCAATCAGCGCTTGCAATACACAGCGTGCTGCGAGCGATCCGTCTTCCATTGATAAAACACTTTCATATTATGCGTTTGCTCCGCAGTAAATTGTCTTTAAAGACGACGGCTCATTGGCGCTGCGTGGAGACAAAAGAGGCGGCCATGAATAATTCATGATGTGTCGGGGGGACTCCGAACCTAAACAAGTTCCTGCTGATAGTTTAAATGCGGATTTCCAATCTTTTTAAAGCGTCATTAATTCGCTGGTATCCTTTGTGCGCCGCTCTATATTTCTCAGGGAAAGAAGGTGGAAGAGATTTTATTTAACCCAAAGTCCCATTTTTTTGGGGGCCGCGCTATTGAACAATCGGAATAAAGCAGACAGGCGCCCGGTCATTAAACACGTTCACTCTGCAAAGTAAAAAAATAATAAATTAAAATCACGCGAGTCGCCAACGAACCAAAATCAACCACATGGAAAGGGGAAAATAAGATGGCATATTTTGAATATTGCCCGGCGGGGGACCACCACAATATCGTGTTGTGGGAAGCATTGTAGCCGAGCGTCATTGGCAATCAGACGCCAATTGTTAGCGGACTGTGTGTGAGCGCTCGCTGTGCTCACTGGCCTGATGAGGTATTATGGAGCCAATGCAATGCGCGCAGATTACCAAGGGACTTTTTTTTTTTAACTTAACGTTAATGTGCAGTTGGTTGGGTGTCGCCCCCTGCAGGGCCATGAAAAGTCGTTTTGGAGGTAGTTAGTTGATGCATTGTTACCCACGCAGGCTGATCTCACTGACGTCTGCACAGATCTGCAAGACAACCAACATTACATTCTGCGGGGTTCATTATTTATTTTAGTTGTGCAGCCTTCCATCAAACACCGCTATGTATATCACTGGTAACATTCGGGGTGTCTTTTCCTCCTCATTGTATATCATCACCTAGCTGAGTGAATCTGGGGTGAATGTTCAGTCATCTGCCACAAATTGGCCTGGTTTGCTTATAGCTAACAGCAGAAAATGAATGAGTAGATAGGGTGATCCTATTACCCCAGATCTGTGGGTCACCCCCTGGCACTCGTGTTACCCCGCATGCCCTGTGTGTGTGCAGATGTCTTGCTGAGTTGTGCAGGCGGCTATGTTGGCACTTGCTGTTTGTCGTTTGTGTTCAGTGTCTAAATCTGAGTCTATTGTTCTTCCCGACAGGTGATAACTACCCCGTGCAATTCATTCCATCGACAATGGCAGCTGCCGCGGCTTCTGGACTCAGCCCGTTACAGCTACAGGTATGTGCGGAGACACTGGGCCGCCAGCCAAACTGTGAGTGGGGGGGGGGCACATCCCAGCTGTATGCTAACTATCACTGACTGTCAAATTGAGTTACGCAATATTATAACCGTGCCGTCCCAGCCGTGTATGCATACTGCCCCTCCGGGGTCACTCCGGAATTACACATCACCTGAGTAATGTAACCCCCCACCTGTACAAAATGTTGTCAGCCTTGTGCAGGGGCTCACACAGCTCACCCCATTCCCTTCCTGATGATTACACGTTTTCAGATTCTATGTCACTATCATGGAAATTCACTGGAAATAGATCTAATAAGGTTTTTTTTGTTTTATATTTTACATAATAGGATTTGTGAGTTATTCCCCTTTGTGACCCTCTGTTAGGGGCGGTCAGGGCAAAGTTAGCCAATCACCTGCTTTGACTAAGCAGTGATCCACCTCACCTGTGCCGAGGCATTGATCATGTGACCAGACATTGCAGGGAGTTTTCAAGCATAAAGTTCCCATCTTGTTTCCTTATGGGAAGATGCAGATAATTTCATTTTACATTTATTAGTGGTTGGTGGTGACCATCAGATGAATTCCTGATATTTATAGAATTGGTGGTACATATTGTTGGGGGTTCTCTTCCTCCCTCCGTCAATATGGAAGAGAGGAGAGAGTGCAGAGTGCAAATATCCAATTTATAGGCAGATGGAGGTAAGAATAAAGAGCCTCAGGCCCAAAATGCAGCTTCAGAATGTTCCAGATATATAGAAGGCCATTTGCCCTTCATCCTGGGGACACCACTTGCCCCCGTGAACACAGAGAGAGGGTGCTGTGAAAGTTGGGGTATCTGGGGTTCCACCAGGAATGATGGAATTCTTTATCTGTGATCTCGTGTGTCTATAGCAGCTGCACTCCCTGCCATAAATTTGCGGGTGACGCTGACATTTGCTTTCCTCAGCTGTTTTATCGTCTCCTGTAAGAGCGTTTTATGAAAGATAGCGGCACAGAGAGACCACGTAATGCATCGGCCCTGTAAATACGGCCTTTAAATTACCCCAATGTTCCGGGGACGCCTTTTATCAAGAAATATTATTCTATAAAGTGACACTACGCCGAGGACAAATCTCCGCTACAAAGTGGCGCCATTGTTAGACGCAGCGCGGTATGGAAGTGGCATGCTCGCAGGGGTTAATGTCGCTTGATGTGAGGAGTGCAGGACGGGTGACAGATATACCTGTCCTCTCCCCGAGTATTAAATGGCCCGTGGAGGCTTTCAACAAACAGCCAGCGTTACGGATGGCGCGGCCTAAGCGTTTCTAATTAAAATATCTCCACGTGTCAGCATATCGGTAATGTATTATTTTAATCCATTTATTCTGTTTATGAAATGGTGACATATGTTTAGATTGGGAAATATATGAGGCTTAAAAATGGCTTTATTGAAGAAAATTAATTTCCTGGATGGCGGGCGCGTGTAATGCGCTCAGTCACCCGGACGCTCGCAGACACAACTGCCACTCTTAATGATGTTTAGACACACTTAAACGGTTTCATCTCAGGCTATTTCCAGCAGCGATGTGATGGTGGGGGCGAGACTTAACTCTGTCACTGATTGGTCACTGCAGGGATAAATAAAGACAGACATGCCCCCATAGTGACGTCACCGCTCCCCAGATATAAGTTATATATTATACAGGAAGTGATATCACCGCTCCCCAGATATAAGTTATATATTATACAGAAAGTGATATCACCGCTCCCCAGATATAAGTTAAATATTATACAGAAAGTGATATTACTGCTTTTCAGATAAGGTTTATATTAAACAGGAAGTGACATCACCGCTCTGCAGATATAAGTTATTTATTATACAGGAAGTAATATCGCCACTCTTCAGATATCAGCTATATAAAACACAGGAAGTGACATCACCGCTCCCCAGATATAAGGTATGTATTACACAGGAAGTGACATCACCGCTTTTCAGATATACGGAATGAATATCGAGGGAGAAATGTTGTCGGGGTAATTCCGATATGATTCTTTTTTGCATTAACACCACATTTACTTTATCAACTCACAGAAGAAATGTGAGGAATGTTGTCACATGACCACTATTACCTTCATTATTTTGGCAGAATCATCACATTAGGAGCTGTGAGGAATCTCTGGGACACCAAAGAAAATGAAAATCAAATATAAACTATCGGACAATAAGTCTTCTCCCTTCCTAGGGTTGGGGTTCTTCCTTCTCTTCCTTTCTATATCTGTTCCCTTCTCTCCTTCCTTTTCTCTCTTTTTTCTTGGGTTAGACTCCATTTTTTTTTCACTCCTTTCCTTTCTTTTCTTCATTCCCCTCCTTCTCACTTTTAGGTCAGTTTCCTATTCTTTTCTTCCATCATTATTGATTTGCCCCACACTCAGAACTGCCCATCTCATGAAGGAAACCTTATTGGTTATTTGCCAAGTTTGATTCTCACAACTGCTGTTGCATATTTCCATATACAGATATCTATCAGACAGTGCAATTAGCACATTTGCTGACCGGCTGCTGAGATAATGAACTCCATTGGAACATGTTCCTATCTGAGTAGCCCGACCAACGATGGCCCCGGTGTAACACAACTACATTTTGTTTAAAGCAGAATACACATTTATACCATAATTTACATGGCGGTTCCCGTTGGATGCACAATATGGCCGTGCAGAGCGCACCAGTTATCATCCTTTGCAGCTCTTCCCCCCCCTCTGGATTTAACACTCAGCTGACAGCAGATGAGACAATTTGCATCCTCTGTCGCTCTGTTCCGTCAGTGTGATTTATTTGGGGCACCCCCAGTGCGGTCGCAGCAGAGAGATGACAGGAAAGTGACTCCAATGTCCCCCTTCACGGTTGGCACCCGTCCTCAAAGCGATTATCATTAGGTTGGTGGCACATTTTGTCTTGTTTGCCTCTCATCGGATCCCAGCGAGAGGGCAATTGTGTCGAATGGTCTACTTATCCTAATTGCTACTAGTTTACCTAAATTCTGTCACACTGACTTCACGAGGGGGCGATCGCAGCAACCGTCGAACAAGAAGAAAAGAGAGAGACTTGCTGCTGGTATCACGTAGAGAGTCCAGCGGACTGTTGCTGGCTGCCGCGATTCAGCATTAATGGCCTCGGAGATGATTAAACGCGCGTTGTCCTTAGCGTATAGGGATAATGCACTTCTCTGCAGGGACTATCTGAGCTATTTTAGGATTTCCAGCCGTGGAAGAAAGAGGAAAAAAACGTTTATTTTACAGGGGAAATCTTAACAGCGCAACAGCTTTTTTCTTTGTGATTCGGAACAAAAAATGTTAGAAATGATTGTTACAAGCTGACGTAGGCCAGACCACCACAGGCTTCAATCCCACTTCACATTGGAAATATAGGGGCTAATTATAAAGCAGGGAATAGGACATTTACGAACTGTGTTGTGGTGAATCCTATCCAATCACTGCCAATCACACATGGAAGATTCACCACCTGAAAGTGTTGCTGAATGTCAGATTCACTGCTTTATAAATGGACTCCGTGGTGTTTTGGGGTGTTCACATTTATAATGCACCACAGAGCGTACACACAAAGACACCTGTCAGGAAGTTGGTACATTTACTTGTCTTTCTTTTCTTTATCCAAATGGCCGATAGCAGCTTGGTGAAACCCCCAATATGTGATAACAAAGACCAATGTGTTGGGTTGTGGTGGCCGGGGAGGAATCCGCTGCTCATTGGGGATATATAGGAAATGAATGGGCGCAGGTAACATTACACACAGGTGTAACACAAGGTGTTAATGGGACCTTAAGGTTACCAAACCATGAAAAGACAAAACATCCATGCTTTCAGGAATATTCCCTAATGTCTGATATTGTTGGAGCCAATCAAATACTAAACTTGAGGGTTTGAGGATTGAGAAGAAGGCAAATTCTTGCACATTTGGAATATTGAGGAAAACTCCTTGTTGGTATAGAACATCTACTGTGAGGAATCGGAGGCCTTGTGGGAAATGGCCACCCAGCACCCCAACCCTGTACAGAAAAATGTTGGCTGTAAAGTCTGATCCCGGTCTAATCCTTTCCTTGTTCTTCCATCTAATGGACTTTAAAAGCCAAGTCCAGCATGGCTGGTGACTACAGGTTCCGTGTACCCTGCATCCAGCCCCTCTTTACATGTATAGAATGCTCTCCTCACACCCATGATGATGCTGCAGCCTACAAATTCACAGATTATGGTGGAGAATTTGCCCCTCTGCATTCATCAAAGGTTAGGTGATGATGGTGGAGATGTCCAGGGGACACCTGGAAGACCTCCAGTGCTGGATTATCTGTTGGCACCATTTGTTACCTGGAGTAACATGCTAGTTCATGGCAATCAAAAAATGAGGGAGGAGAAGAAATGTAGAACCTACAGAAACTTAAACCCAATAATCTTTTCATAAATCAAACAATTTTAATGGCTTTATTAGAACTTTTATCATTTCCTGTGTAGATATAGACAGTGATCAAGGACAGCAATTTGCTGCTTTTTCTTCATCCTTCCTGCAAAGTTTGCTGGCAAAAATGGTGGCCATTTATCTCCTCGCAAGCGACGGCGGCCCAGAGACTGCATGCGCTCCGACGGTCCCATCAGTTTGCCGGTCGTCATTGCTCATTAATGGAGAAAGAGGCGCTGCCCTGTGACGAACGAGCTCCTCGCTGGGCCAATAAACCTAATGACTGTTCAGCAGCGTAACTCACTTTAGCGGGCAAAGTGACAGCGGTAATTGATGGCGTCCACATGTGCGCGTTTAGAGCAGGAAGTGAGCTGCGGCGGGCTCCCGATTCAGAGTCCGGCAGGTTGCAGAGCAGCAGAGGAGACAGATGTTACGGCAGAACGGGACGTTGCATTTCTTTCCAGAGAACGCTCTCGACATCTGGATGTTGTCGTGTCAGGGCGTTCGCCTGCAGCCAGGAGCCTTGTGGTGGCCGGGGCGAAGCTCGGCTACTCTTTGTAAGCGATTAGTGCGCTGGAGCGCTCATAATGCAGAATTATCACTCGGCTGCGTCCTTGCATGGAATCTCGGGGTGAAGGCCGCCAAGGAGCTTAAAGATAGGACGGAATATCTGGAATGTATTTACCTCACCTCCATCTGGAGCTTTTCTCAATATTTGCAGCAGAAAATGTAGAAAACTCAGAATGATATGAATAAATATCTCATCAGCAGATACAGAAATATAAATATATAGTACAATAGGCTTACTATCCACAAAGCCTGTTAGAAAAGCCTCCGATGGAAGCTTTCTCCTGGCCTCTGTGTACAATATAGATTCTGGAGCAAGGAAGATGAATCATTCACCAATAATTACCCCTCCCCTGCCATTCTGTGGCCCCGATGCAGGGAGCCTTTCTTAACTGAATCGTGTTGGTTTGCATTTTCATGCACCTGTAACTCACCTCATGCGCGTTTCACCTGAAATATCATTTCTTTGACAGCAGGTTTATCACACACAAAATTACAAAGCTTAAATTTGCTTAGCATCCAGGGATTCTGACCCACATCAACCATCCAGGAAGGAGTGAATGACTGCTTTTACCTGAGGCTTTTCATACATGTTTTACCTTATTATCATTATTATTAATAATATTATTACTAATAATAATAATGATGATGAACAGTATTTATATGGCACCAACATGTTACGCAGCGCTGTATGAGCAGTCTCTTCCAAACCTGTGCATTCAGCAGTTCAATATTGGCGTATGAGATTTTGCCTTATCCTGATGCTGCTGGATTAGCATTCTATATAATACTGAGTGCACATTGGGTGAATAATAGGCACATTGGGTGAATATTTATCTGCAATGGGTAGAAGCTGAAGGTTTTCCACCGCTGATTACTTGCAGTGTGAATGTAAAACAGATTTCTGTATTGTGTTCTGCGGCACAATGGTTGGGGTCACACGGGGTTGTCATCGCCTGGTGTGCCGGTTCAGTTGTATAAATTGATCTTCATCGCCTGTAAGGGAAGCGGCAGCTAATTTCTCTTTCCTGTTAAACGATCGCCTCGCTTTTATTTTTGGTTAAACACGGCCGTTTGTTCAGCGAGAGATGAAAGGTGAAGACTTTGCTGTTGTGCCGTCACCTTTCCCATCCGAAGGGCCTCCATTTAATTAACGTTGATTAAAGGTCTGACCGGGCCGTGCCCCAGAAATGATGGAGGGCTGTGCAGAGAGCCTGGCGGTAATCTGCGGGGACGGCGAGCGTACACAGAGGCGAGATGGCCTTGCTGAATTTCTCTCTAACTAAGCTGTATTTCAGCGGCTCATTTAATGCTTAGATGGACAGAAGTATTAGAGGAACCAGCGATTCGGAGCAGATCCATCCTCCCAGGCCCTGTTCATGGAGTGCAACAGGAAACACACAACTCTCCGCAGAGCTTCAGTCAGTCTGTTAAAATTCAGGGAAATGAGGTGAAGCCGGGGGCCGTATTTTATGGCTATTTGCCCTCAGAGATGGCGCTATACACCAGCCACCACCTCCATCTTTGTCCTTGGGCCAGCGACCTCTCTGTGTTCCTCTGAAACACTTTGGGCTGCAGTTTTCTTCTCGTTGAACCATTGCAGCCTTTGCTTTACACCCCATGATCCTCTGTAGCTGGAAACATGGGGGTGCTGCAGGGTGCTGACATGATGATCCGCATAGGCTGACGCTATTTGTATTCTTCAATTCATTTACATTTTACCCGCAGAGACAATACACCAGCACTGCCAGCGTGTCAATCTGGGGTGTTTCATTTTTGGCATTATTAGATCTCTATATCAGGAAACATACCAGTCACCCCAAAGTTGCAATTTTTGGCCCTAGCACTGAGGCTTCCTTGACACTCCCCAGGCACTCGGAGGGCAATTTTAGGGTCTCCAGCAGCAATAGCATCCACTTTACTAATGGTATTCTCCCAATGCTGCCAAATCTTTGACACCCAACCAGCAAAGTAATGCTTAGTACAATTTATCTTCTAGAAGGTCAGCTGTGTGTGTTGGGAGTGGCTAATCCTATAAAGATCCACCCATGAGGAACTATACAGAAGAAAAGCTAGGTATAAATAACACAAAGGACCCAGATGCTACATTTGCATTTTATTCCTTTTGGATTTATTTAAAGTAGATGTGAACCTACACAATATCACAGAACCCTTAATGTTAATGTTCATGTTCAGACACTTTCTGGTACCGGGTGACAACCCTGTGCCCTAGTCTCCCAATAATGATGCTGTGTTGTCACCCTATTGCATGCACTGTGGTGGAGATAACAAGCAGCCATTCAGGCACATTGCTGGGACACAAACTGCAATGAGGTGCAGCTGATAGAGTAATGCGTGCATGTAGACAGGAAGTAACTTCTGGAGATCAGCAGCACTGAAGTGAAATAAAGAATTAGTATCAAGGAATAAAACTAACAAATAAAATCCAAAAAAATGTAATGAGAAAAGTAAGTGTCATCCAGCTAAGTTTCTCCTTGTGATTATCTAATATCTAATTATCACATCCCTCATCTAATGTAAGTGTTCAGCTTTCATGCTGTGTTGTACTTCACTATGCAATATGTTGGCGCTCTATAAATAAAGAATGACGCCAATAACAATTCGCATGTCGATGTGGACGGTGACACCAGGCGCTGCCTCCATGGCCGCCCTTTGGCCTGCGACCGTTCTTTCTTCTCTCTTACGGCCTGGAACTTTCCGCCTTTCTTCTTGCATCTCTCTTCTGCCTCTTTGTAGTAGTTTTGGGGGCCGGCGCCCGAGTGCCAAGGGTCCCGTCCGGGCTCTGTCACATCAGAAGAATAAAGGCAGCCGATTTGAATATCAGACGCTTTTGTGTTTGTCCGCCCGATGTCTTATTCTCTTTCACATGAAACATTATTTATCAGCAGCGCTTGTGATTGTAGCTGACTACTTTAAATATTGAAAGTGATTTCCTATTCACATCATTGACATGAATTCTTCATAAAGTCACACGGCTTTGATATGGGGGGGGGGGGAACGTATGTTTCATATATATCATCTACGTACCCGCACCCCCTATAGATTCACACAAAGGCCACTGCTTGTCAGATTCACACATTTCCTCTATGTTACCCCACTGTCATTTCCAACCCCCCTCTATATTGTGATCATTGTCTGCATATCAATATCTGCAACCCGTGAGGGCCGAATATTATCCAAATAATGAGAGGAAGACTAGAAAACATTGATATGTCTATTATATAGGAGGTAATATTATATCAAAGGAGAAGAGTCATAGAGAAGGAGCAGAGTCCTCCCGCAGAGTATTTCAGAAGAGGAGAGTTATAGAGGAAGGAGCAGAGTCCTCCAGCAGTAAAGGATCCCTCCCAGGAATAAATATATACCGGTCCTGATAAGAATTACCTGTGTAGGAAGCTGCAGTGCTAAATGTTGGCATCACCCTGACTATCAGACAATATATGAATCAGACGTCTAGAGGAAACAATGATTTTATTCAGGTAACACTGCTCCTGTATTTGCAGCTGCTAAGCTGGAGTTCTGCTTTAGGTTGCATATCATTACATTCGTGAAAGTTAATGTTTTCTACTTTTGGTTCAGCAGTCATTTTTCTGCAGTGATTACTGGTAGTTGAGGTGTATTGAGCAGTAATTGGGGCAATATATTATCATTGATCAATAAACAATGTGTCACACAGGAAGAGCAGAAATAGAGGTGATGATTGTACGATACATGGAAATGAATAATCTGATCTTATTCTCTTCTTTCTCCACAGCAACTCTATGCCGCTCAGCTCGCCAGCATGCAGGTTTCTCCCGGAGCCAAGATGCCCTCCACGCCACAGCCCCCCAATTCCACAGGAGCCCTCTCACCCACCGCTGTCAAAAGTGAGAAGAGGGGAAGCAGTCCGGTCACACAAATCAAGGTAAAATCACGCCCAAACATGTTCACTGCCATTCACCAGCAGATAATTATGAATAAATACAACAATATGTTCAATCTGATATCACATGGGGGCACGCTTGTCTATGAGTGCCAGGTGTGGTGATTGTACCTCATTCTCCCTCCAGACACTAAAATTAATTTTATTTAACAAATGGCGGCACTAAACGTTCCAATGTTTGTCATTTGTGAGTAGAGCAAAGGTAGATTTTTATCCATTGGCTTTCTTGGGCATTGCCCTGTATGTGTCACTTATCATAAAGCCTCCTATAGCCCTACCATTGTGGTGATTGCAGTTTGTGCAGCGCCAGGCAATGTTCTATTTACAGAATGACAGCCCAGTGCACAACTACAGAAAGGGAAATACTGCTGCACTGCACAACACTTGTGTGTGGACATTAGGGGCCCGAAGAAGTTCTCCATCTATAATTTATCACTATGCATAGAAGATATTTATATTTTTTACATTCTTGTCCATACAAAATCAACGATCTCCCACCAATGACCTGATATTCTGGTTGTAAAATCCAGCTTTGTGCATCTGCTGCATTCCCTATAACATAAAACTCATGAATCCCAATCGATGGCTGGGGGTATTTATTACTTAAATGTTCAGACCAAATGTAATTGTTAAATTGGCAAAACCCCTGAATAATTTCCAGTTAAAAAAAAAAATGGGTCCTGGGAATTGGAAACATTGGAAACATGCCCAGTTGTGCACCTCCAGTCCTGCTGCAGTGTTATCCAATGCCATGGCACGGTTGTGAGATGTATATATATTTGCCCAGCTATAAAGCACTTACACACAGTGTAGCGATGCGTCACACAAAGAGGGTCAGACAGAGGCAGAGTATTTAGAAATTGTAGCTCTGCACTAGCTAGACAAAGCCATAGCCTGAAAATGGGGGGACAGCTAATTTTGGTGCTGGTAACGGTGGTGGGGTGGCATTAGGGCTGTGAGAATTATTCCAGTCTTCCCTGAAGTGTTGCTGATCTACCTGTCCCACTTCGGCGTACTGTCATCAGTGTGTTACTGTAACAAGGCCCCGCATGGCGGAACGCAATGCCACAATTATGTCAAGTCTCCTGTCAGGGCAGCTGCTCCGCCATCATCACATCTGCATTCAGTTAGAATAGACGCAGCATTAAAATATTAGGAAAATAAATGAAATAACATGCTTTATTAAAAGGGAAACCATGGAAGGGGATGATTGATTCGGTAACGGAACGTGTTGCAGACACCACGCCGAGGACCTACGAAAGTCTCCAGACAAGGTCACCTAAGGAAGCCCCCCGCTCCGCCATCTCCACACAGTTCACTATTTACAAGGTCTGCCATTAAAAAAATAAAACGCTGACACTACAGAGAAGACTGCACAAAGGTGGAACAGCTCCAAGACAAAGTTTTCCTACAGTTAGACACACGTTCCACTGCGCCGGCCCAGAAAAAAAAAACGTAAATAATTTTAGGAGGGCAAAGAACATAAAAAGTGTTTATACAGTTGTGCTGCGGAGCCTTCCTGGCACAGAGCTCGCCAAGGGTGCAATGTGTTGTTCAGATAGGGCCCAGTCCACCCACCATGCCAACGAAGGAGCAACTTGTCTGCCATTTCTTCGGCCTTTCGTTATGTTTTGTGTATATTTAGTAAATCTCCAAACTCCAAGCAAAGATTGAAGATTAATAAATCACCGCCAGACCCTATGGGAGCAGAACGCCCGGCTGTCCCTTGTGGTTTGCACCTTTTCTGCCGAGTCAGCTCATGTTTGGTGGGAGGTGTGTGGACACATGGAGGAAGATTCCCCTGAGTCGGCGTTTGTGCGGTTTCTACTGACTAGTCAGCGAGTCAGTTGGCGGGCTGAGAAACCTTCACTGATTGGCCAGCTATATAGCTGGGGGAACTTCCGTTACTAGTAACCGAAGGGGAAAAAACACTCGCCGTAGCTGGGACGATGTGAAATTTCCATTTATTGTATCTTCTGAATTTTATGGAATCCCTGGTAATCTCATTCAGCAGGCTTTTCATAGTTCTCCCACATTGGACTGTGGCCTCTTGTTGCACCCTTTCAATGGGTGGTGGTTGTAGCATTCTTATTGTGGGTGGATCTAGCACCTGGGAACATGGCTGTATTTTCACAAGTTCCAGGCCAGGTCAATGAAGGAGAATACCGGTGACAAAAGAGAAGCTGGGAAGATCAGTGCTGATGGGCTCTCTGTACAGCACTGCGGTATATGTCAGAGCTATATCAATGTATATCCGTGTAATAGTGTCTCTTCCATACGGACGCTGCGTGTGTGTGGAATGCTCTGCTGTGTCACATTAATAAAATGGAAGCGTATTGTTGCTTTCCACATGGAAAACATGGCTGGTGCGGCGCACAGATTACCATCTGGCCAGACACATTTCAATGCCGCTACCATGTGCCAAAAAAGTAAATAAAACATTGTTTACCCTGGAAGAATCAAAATATGTATCTTACTACTCTTATTTAACGGTAACCTAATATGTACACGCAGCTTGTCGCTGTAAACACGAGTGGCGGAGCAGATGGCGTCGCGGTTCTGACGATCCCTCCCATTCATGTGACAATAACCTCTGTATTCCCGGCATTGTCTGCAGTCACAATATTCCCATTCCTCAGCGGATTTCCCCTGCACAGGAAGTGATGTCATCAAATCTCCACCGCCTGGAAGTCCTGAACACCAAAAGGCTTCGTTCAAGCGGAATCCAAAATTTAGTTCATTACAAAAATTAAAAAAAACAAAACATTTTATACAAATCTCTGTTTATAATAATTTCCCATAATACTCTGCATGAAATTTCGTTTTCCCGTAATCTGCGTTTCACACATCATTTTAGATGTTAGATGTTTCACACACATGCGTTTTGTCCTTCACCGTTATACAAGATTTGTATCCGGGGTGGAATTTCTCTTTTGCACTAAGCGTTGGGATGAGGCAATGATTGGATGATGAAGAATGGCGCAGTGTGGTCCCCGGTACATTATACGCAGAATTTCACTAACGTATTCATGTGAATCCTCCCGGCACATCGAGCTCTATGGGTAATTTGTGCCACCTATAAACTTCATAAACCGTACAGAAGATCCTTTGCTTCACCCTCATTGGAACTTGCAGATCCAGATCTTGGCACTCGTCTGCCATCATCACTGCGAACCCACCAACATAGCGCCAACTCTGCCAAACCGGCATCATAACTTAACGCTAAGCATTCCGCGCTTTATTAGGATTTCCCAGAAACCACCTGGACAGTGGGGCCCTGCCAGAAGAACTGTGAGCGGGGGCCCCGTGCTGAAATGATTTTTTATCCTTTGGGATAGAATTATTTACTTTTGGCGGAATCAGCCGGTTTTGCTCTTTCCTATTTGTGAGTTTCTCTATAGTTGGGTGTGTGAGGAGGCATACAATGGTGAAAGTGCCACCACCTAGCCCCACCATGCCCTGTGCCGAGGGTGGAGGAGGAGCTTCATATAAAGTAGGCGGGATTTCTTTGTGCTCAAGGTCCGTGTGGGAGGTAATAATTTAGATAACTCTCCAGGGATTGGTTCCCACATTTTAAGGTGCGGCCCCTAGGTAGAGAAAAGTAAAACCAGCAGTCTGGGTACAGCATATAATTTTTGGGCCCATCCTGAACTTTCTCCAAAAATCCATATTTCTCTATAAAATCTTTTTTAACTTAATAATTTATTTTTGTCTTTAATTTTCTGACACAATTGAGATTTATATTATCCTATCTGGAGACATGGTTATACCCGGGTCTATGGTGTCACTGGGGTCATGAATCATGTGATCGCGTCATACGGGTCACCGACCACCTTATGATGAAACAATGACAGACATCACACAAGTGACGTATTTTCCTATGACTCCCTTTTCCCCCCGGAGCTGTCACAAAGCGTGGGTGCAAAGATTTGGCAGCGTTTCCGTAGTTTAGCTGCGCCAAACATTCAGTGATTCAGTGTTGCTCAGTGTCCGGCGGTCAGCGCGGCAGCAGATGGATGGCGCCCAAACTAAACTCTGCCTGGCTAAGACTTTCCTGCCGTAGTGAAGGTGGAATTTGCGGGGGGTGCAGAGAGCTGCATTTGTCTGCGCACCTTTCTGGTAATGCTGCTGGTGGGGAGGGGAAATCTGCTGGGGTTCTCTCTCCCGTCCCCCTGACATGACATCTTACAGTGTAACTTATATATATATTTCTATATAATTCTGAAATAGCCTCCTAAATGTTTTGGGTGGAGTGATCATTTAAAGAAATTAATGAGCTTCCATTGCTGATCATACTCTGAAAAATGCCGATTGCCCAGCTGCCTTTGGCTTCAGTCACTTCAGTGACCTGGAACCGTCACAGCCAGAGAGAAGTGAGCAAAACGCTGAAGACCCAGCAGAAAGTTTTTGTTAAAATTTTGTAAAACGTCTCTATAGAGCGCCCTGTGAGGGTGAATCAGCCAGAATCAGCAGAATATTCACCCACATGTAGGAAAGGCTCCATCTGTATGTGCGCTCTCCGCCATCTCTCGCACTTCTAGCCGGGAATGTAAATAATTCTTTGTAAATGCCCCGGGTTAATTTCAATCTTGGAAAACACATTAAGAAGTGAACGTCGATGTGCTGTAATTCAGATTTTAATTTGCCGAGCGGCGTGCGTGTTGATGTAAATAGGAGGAATTAATGAGACTTTGTTAGGGAGGCTTCCTCGAGTGCGCCGATAATTAGCTTCCTTTGTTATTACGCCAGCAGATAGCGGCATTGTCTGGGAGGTGTAAAATATCCGCCTTGTCTTAAGTGCTAATGTGGCCCATTTATCTTCCTCTAATCATTGTTTATGTGAAATCCCCGCAGGACGAAGCCGCCCAACCGCTCAACTTGTCAGCGCGACCGAAGACGGCCGAACCCGTGAAGTCACCCACATCTCCCACGCAGAACCTCTTCCCGCCAAGTAAGACCAGCCCAGTGAGCCTCTCCAGCAAGAGCGGCATTCCCAGCCCAATCAGCGGAGCTCTGGGACGGGGCTCCTCTTTAGGTAAGTCAGACAGGTACACTTACCCAGATTTCCAGACTTCCAGGTGAGGAAGCTGCTCAGAGATTCACAGCTTTCAGCTCCTTAACATTCACAGGAGAGCTGAGCGATGAATCTGAGACCCTGGGAGCAATTCACAAAGTTTGGGATATTACAGCTCAGCTGATTTCAGGGCTCAGGGACTCCATTCAGCCTTCCAGCTATATGGAGCTAAGGGCTGTACATCACTGAACAACTTCCATGTGGAACTGGAAGGAAAGCTTTCTTCTAAAGTCCCAGCAAAGAGAACAAATGTGAAAAGAAGTTCAGATATAAATGTCATACACAGGGAGATTCAAGTCCACAATGTCAGCTATCCAAATCAATATATCATTGTATTTTCACAATATCAGCCATTATAAGCTAACTAAGGCTCATCGGAGACAGCCTGCAGTAACCTCAGTCATTTTACTGAACAGGAAACTAACTGTGTGTGGGGGAAATGTGTCCCCCGACATGGACGTCATCTCAGCTAAGGCCATTGAGTCATATACTGTAACCCCGACACAAGAGGGGTGTTTTATCTCAGCAGCATTTTGTCTCGGCAGTAAAAATATTATCCGTCACCTCCTCATCCAGCATCATTGGCAGGCCTGACCCAGCCATACACAAGTGTGACTCTCCCCATACAATAAAGAGAGGATTGTTATTCAGCCTCCGATAAACACAGCTCCTTCTATTTTTATCCCCTCCAAAAAAGATTTCTCAGTATTGGCTGATTCACTTTCCCAATGAGCAGCAAAACAAGACGTTCTTTAGACGGGGGTGAGGAATCTGACACACCCGAGTCACCGGGGGTGGGGGTGGGGGGGTTGTACTGGGGCCTATAGATGGGCCCTAAGCTATCTATAAGATTTAGAGTCCGCACACAGCATCATCCCAAGATCCTGGTTTATAAAGTGTTGGAATGAATAAATGGAGGTTGGTTTTGGGGGATTAGCTATATGAGCTAGCAGGGGCCCGGTGACCCCCTGTGCTGTGTGATTTCACATTAGTTTTGTGCTCACTGATGCCATTTGTTGTCCTGACAGATATCTTGTCCAGTCTGAACTCTCCGGCGTTGTTTGGGGACCAGGACACGGTCATGAAGGCCATACAAGAGGCGAGGAAGATGAGAGAGCAGATCCAGCGGGAGCAGCACCAACCCCATGGCATAGACGGGAAGATCCCGCTGAACAATCTGGGACTGAACAACTGCCGGAGTGACAAGGTAATCTCCCCATATCTGTGCTGCCATTACTGCTCTGCATGGATGTGGAAGTGGAAAGAGACGCTCACTAGATCACAATCTGATCCCATGATTTATTGCATCCATAATGGTCAGGCCAATGGCAGTCTAACTGGCTCCACAGAACATTCTGGATGAGGCAGGGACCTTCTTGCCCTTTCCAAGATATAATGTTTCGTGATTAGTCTTGATTTGGTATTTAACATTTTTAGCATCCGCCCAATACTGAAATTAGTTTGGGGTAGATTGACCCTTTAAGATGAATATATAACAGGCAGACGTCTGAGACAACAGCCATGCTGACATAGTTCATGAACCAAGAGTGTTGTACCGTCACAGCCGTCAGTCCATAATAGAGTGTTGTAATGCCACAGCCGTCAGTCCATAATAGAGTGTTGTAATGCCACAGCCGTCAGTCCGTAGCAGAGTGTTGTACCGCCACAGCCGTCAGTCCAAAGGAGAAAGTTGTACCGCCACAGCCGTCAGTCCATAATAGCGTGTTGTAATGCCACAGCCGTCAGTCTGTGGCATTACAACACGGAGAAATTTGTGATGCCACTGCTGTCAATTGGTACCAAATGTTTGGATAATAGTTATTGGAGACATTTCATTTCTTTGTTCAGCCTTATACAATATGGGGCACTGCATAAGACATATTCAGAACACAAAGAAATACAATTTGTATCCATAGACTTCAGCAAATTGGTGTTCATGTTAGGCGAACCTTTACTTCTCTGTTTCTCACCGCTGCGCTTCACACATCATTGCTGATCTCATTCATAATAATCGGGCTATTGGACCTCCAATGGATCCATAGAAAATTCCAAAGTTCTAGGGAGAAGGGTCATGTGACTGGTTTTCTCCCTTATTTTGTGTTTGCATTTATTTCTTTGCATATTTATACATCAAAGCACTGAGCTTTATAGGCCCTCCGATGTTTTTTAAAGCTGCGATACAATTGGGGTTCAGCCATTATTACCTTTAAATGAACACTTAGCGTTCTTTGTATTTGTGAGAGTTTTGCCTTTTGTATGATTTGTGTGTCATCATTATTTTTATATTACTTTTTATTTTTATTTATAATAAGTTTAGAAAGGAGACATTTTTAGGGACACGGTCAGGAGGAGCTTCTGTAACCCCCAGGAGTCAAATATCTTCTAGCACCCCACCTTCCCTATAGACTTCAATACATTGTAATCAAATCCTTGGTATTCATAGAAACTTCTGGAGTGTCAATCTCTCATTCCGGGTGAAGAAGCCAGAGAGGAACATTCGTATTGGTTATATGGGGTACAAATATCACAAATTTCACAATTGATCATACACACTGCACAATATCTGGAATTTCCATCGAGTGGCCCCTGACATTTCTAACAATAATCATCGGGGCAAAGGAATTGTCGGCTTCCATGTGGTGCCCAGCACTGGCCGCGTACAGAAGATAAGTGCGTGTGTGCCGTGTGAATTGTCAGAGGGCTGCGTTCTTCAGAAACAAGGCGAGATAATGTGAGAAAGTAGATTAAGGAGATGATTATCTGTTACCATCTGTAATTCTAGAGGAGCCGGGTGCTCGGTTTATTTTTGATTTATAGGGAAGCAGATTGCCGCGTGTGCTTTCAGCATTGTGGTTTGGACTCGCATGATCTGTCTATAGTTAGGAAATTGGCCCCGCCCAGTGCGACGCAGAGATCTCGATGCCCTTTGATATATTGATAAAGAGATATATTGATAAATAACAGAACCATTATGTCTAATAATGACCCAACGGGCTGCCCTCCTGGGGTGCAGAATGCAAAGTCTGGCAGCAAGTACATCGCTCTTTTGGTCATCTGACATTCAGGGAAAACGCAGAGCTTTCAGATAAATCATACCGAATATTTCCCTGAGCCCAGCAATGGTCAGCTCAATGTTCACTATTGTTACAGATTGGTCAGTGACCGGATTTAAGGCCCACCAGTTACCGGTCTCTGCCATTCACCCACAATTCCAGGCTCTCCTTTAGCTCCCCCTTTAGGCTGGTTAAAGTAACTCCCTGTTGATGCCTCCCTACGATTTTTGCTGTATTTCAGATGCTGTTTGACGCCGTCACAGGAAGGATGTGCGTTAGAAGTTTACACGCAGTGAGTCCCTACGATCTCTTGTTAAAGATTGTGTGTGTGTTGGCATGGCTTCCAACCAAGCTGCCACTTTGTGACTTAGGGGGAAACAGACAGTTTTTGGACCAATCTCCCCCATCAGAATTATGTGTGCGCTCCGACCGCTTTGCCTGCTCGGCTGAGACTAAAAGACGCCAATATCTGGCTACCAGCTTGTGTGTTGTTTGCATGTAGGAGTCACGCCACTTCATGGCGGCACCCAAGGTGAATATAATGGTCAATTGTGACCTAAATCAGTGAAAATATTCCTTCTAATTAACGGACTGCTGCCTGTCCATCAGCTCCAAGATTTAATACCCCTGGCAGTTGTAAAAACAGCAATTATACAGCCCGCGTGTCAGCCTGTAGGTTAGTATTCAGTGATATTTATTTATAATGCTCAGCCCAATAATAAAAATCTTTAAGAAACTTTTCTTCATAGAACTTCTGTGATGAGGAGAACCACTTGTGTGAAAATGAAAGAGTGAGCGGTGAATCTTCTCCACCGAAACTTACAGAAGTGGTCGGAGCCGTCGGGGTGACAGCGGTGACAATGAAACCTCTGGAGGTCTCGTCACGCTGCGGGGGGAGGACGACACTTTCTGCTTTTTAATGTTTTCCATTTGCCGGGTTTTTTTTATTCTTCTTGCCGGTGTTCTGATGACCACAGCTGATTATAGAAATAAATTTACTTCCTTTTTTAGGCTGAAAATTTTATGTAGGTTTGTGGAGGAAAACCACTTTGTACAGGAAGGCCCCAGCACAATAAATCTTAGAAAATCTTCCAAGAATCAGGTCGATGTTTTTTTTCCGGAGAATTTACAGATTTAATCTCATCGTACAGTAAAGAAAATCATGTCAGCAAAGAGGACCAGTCTAACCTGTGATATACAGGTACACAGATGTTACTTTGTATCATTTTATTGGCTGGTAAAAATAAACATTTACATAGAGATATCCTTTCATCCATTACATTGTATCATTGCTGACATGAAGGATTTGTGTATCAGGTAGGTAGGTGGGGGAGGAGCTGTGG
>NC_092866.1:66113738-66141661 GCF_032062135.1 Pyxicephalus adspersus | reverse complement strand
ATCCATCTCAGAATGAGTGCCAGCAGCCCTCTGGGTTTGAGATGAATGCAGCACAATTGTCAGCTTGTTGCTCAGACGTCGCTGCCAATGGGCTACAATTCGTGATCAGAAGTTTAGAGATCGGGTATATTAGTGCAGCACGGTGGCGGCCATTCTCCAAGTGCAGTGGGCAGAGATGGGAATAGTTGGGCTGCACTTTACACATGAGGCCAAGATGATGCCCACAGATACATAACAGCTGCATGGCCATAGAATTCTGCAGGCGGAGCTGTAACCCGCAGTCTGACTTCTCTGCATATATTGCATTGTTTTGCTTTTTTTTTTCTTTTCATCAAGTTTGGTCAGCAGTGTATCCTCAAGTCTCACTTTTAACCATTTGCATCCAAGTGTGCAGACAGAAGAATGTGTGGTGTTAGGAATAAAGTTGTGCATACAATAATCCCCTGGCCTATATTTAGTGCACATTCTATATATTCCACCCCACCGTGTTTTATTGTGTCCACAATGTGACTTTACACCACTAATGTCTGACAACTGGCAGCTGCCGCTCTATAGATCTGAAATCTTCTGCACAGCGCTGGGTCCGGAACGTCTCCAAAACCGGTGCCGATACTGAAGCCGGTGCTGCCCTCTGCTGGACCCATTCATTCCACGCCCAATTAGGACACTGGCAGATGTGTAATGTGGTGAATCCAGAAGGAATCTTTCCCCAGAATAAGGATTACATCTGGGATTTGTAATCACTTGATAACAGGAGAATGATTCCTCTTGTTGATTAAATAGCATTGCCAATAATCCAAGAAGAGTTAATCTCATGCCAAAAAAAAAAAAAGCTGAACCATAAGGGGCAATTTTATTACCATTTAGTGTGTATTTAAATGAATGCCAACATTCACCCTGTAGATTTGTATCATGAATAAATCTAGAGGACATATGCCAGCAAATAAATATTGGAGCTAAAATGACAAGTTTGGGGACCCAGGTGAGTGAATGAGTGTGGTGCATCTCTGTTGGGATTCCCTGGTTAAAGGATGAATGTTAATAGATGTTCAGTGACAAACATGACATTGTCCTTATAGTAGACACATACAGCTGGATCTGCCATTCATTGTCAGCAGACATACAGGTGAATGTGTTTTATACCTGTGGTGAATGATCCAAAGGGCAGCAAAAACATGGCAAACCTATCATACCATTTAGTCTTGTTGGCATCACTGCAGATTTATAGTAATTGTCCTATACCTGACCATTAGGTTCTGATCCATTCTCATTTTTACTTACTGTTTACCCAACTGTCACTAAGCGGGATTCACCTAACAAGTTCTACTTGCATTCAGTGTATAATACAACAGCTGAGGCTCCAATCTTAATCTATATATTATTTTAGTGGTGAATGTGGGCCAAACGTTTGTGCATGGGTTATTCTGCAGAGAATGGTCATTGCTTCTCTTGACAGTTCCTATTTCCTCGTGATAGTCCCTCAAATAACCAAACATGGCTGCCAGATCTGGTGGTGGCCCCGATACTGAGGGCCCTTCTGCAGGGGGTAAGGGAAAAAGGAGGAGCTAAGCAAAGAAGAACCCCAACTGAAAGCTGAACCCCCCTGGACACAGGGAATAAACAAAGAAGGGGGTGCCATGGGGCCCCGGGTCAGCTCTGAGTTATAAACTTTAGCAGGAATCAGTTTGGCGTGAGATGATCCTTTGAGTGGAATATTTCTCTAATCTACTAAGAGGTTTATTCTTTGCTGTAAAATAGAGTTCACTATAAAAGTTATAGGATTAAACTACACAAAACCATTGATGTGGTGGTGGCAGAATATGGCTCACTCATGGGACTCCCAGCAATGAATGGATTTTTTTAGCAATGGACTTTTGTACCAACTTTGTAAAAACTTTTAAAAGAAAACTCTGCAAAGCTGCGATAGTCTGCGTGCCGCTGCAACGTAAAACAATGCGGTCGCAGCATTGCATGTCACATCTACAACTTTCATAGAGGTCACAGATCTGCTCCAGGATGGCTGTTATTATAAAGAGAACGACAATAGATGAAGAGACGCACAGAGCTCCAGGAAGCCATTGAGTAAAGCTGGAGCTGTTTATCTACAATATGCTGGATGATCTGAATACTGAGAGCCTCACATGTCTCCGCACATTGTCAGCCACACGCTGTGTCCTCGCTGAGCCGCGATACAGAAATTAAAGAGGGAAAATGCCTTACAATAAGTGTTTGTCTGCAGACAATGCGTCTTTTCTCCTCGGCCGGACTGCGAGAATGGATCACATTGACTGTCCGGTTCTCAGAACTCGCGGCTTTGTTCACGGGTGGAAGGTTCCAGTGGACAAAAACTTTTAAAAGTTCTACCCTTTATGTGGCAGCTTCACAGGAAACATTAAGGAAGTGCAATGCCTCTGCTGTAAGTTCTGATGATTGTATGGCGCCTTTGTGTGGGATAAAAAGTTTTCACAGCGGGCGCTATTTGTGTTTGTTCATAAGAATGACGGCTAACGGGAGTGAAGTCTTTGATGCTTTCACACAGAAACTAAAGTAGCCTGAGGATTATTATCAGTGAAGATGCCATTTCCTATAGAATGAACACAGCTATACATAGATTGTAGAAAGTTATTTGTGACAAATTACTGCACTAATTGTTCAGAAAAGTCCTAAGAAAACATGAAGCCAGTGTGCCATATATGAAGGCTGTTTATACACCAGAGGCGTCACCAAGATCACAGCCTATCCAATCACTAGAGACCAGTGACATCACTGAGAGTTCAGCCAATCCAATCACTAGAGGCCGATGACATCACTGAGAGTTCAGCCAATCCAATCACTAGAGGCCGATGACATCACTGAGAGTTCAGCCTATCCAATCACTAGAGACTGATGACATCACTGGGAATGTAGCCCATCCAATCACCAGAGGCCGGTGACATCACTGAGAATGCGGCTTATCCAATCACTTAAAACTGGTGACATCACTGAGAATGCAGCCTATCCAATCACTAAAGACCAGTGACATCACTGAGAATGCAGCCTATCCATTCACTAGAGACCTGTGACATCACTGAGAGTTCAGCCAATCCAATCACTGAGGCCGATGACATCACTGAGAGTTCAGCCTATCCAATCCCTAGAGACTGATGACATCACTGGGAATGTAGCCCATCCAATTACCAGAGGCTGGTGACATCACTGAGAGTTCAGCCAATCCAATCACTAGAGGCCGGTGACATCACTGAGAATGCGGCCTGTCCAATCACTAGAGACCGGTGACATCACTGAGAATGCAGCCTATCCAATCACTAGAGACCGGTGACATCACTGAGAATGCAGCCTATCCAATCACTTAAAACTGGTGACATCAATGAGAATGCAGCCAATCCAATCACTAAAGACTGCTGACATTATGGAAAATGCACTCTAGCTGCTTTTTAGAAATAAGAAACACTGCCTGGAAATTTGCAGCAACAATGACCCCAGATGTTTCTGTCCTCTTTCTATCCAGCGGGCGTTCCAGGAGCTCTGGTTGCCCTGTGGAGGTAAATTCAGGCAGTAAAACAAAGCTTGTACAATGAATTGTTCTATTGGTGTCATAAAACTGCTCATCGCTCTCCTCCTTGGCGCTAATGTTGCTCAGATTTTCAGCCCCTGTAAGCAGCGCTGGGTTTGCTGGAGGCTGCCGAACCTGCGGCTAGAAGATCATAGTTGGAGCGCTGCCCTTACAAGTGAAACAAGCGCCATTCTCACCGCCCACCCGTACATACTTCACTCCAGAAGATTTGTTTGCAATAGCAAAGAAAAAAAGAAAAATGTGAAACAATAATCTGGCTGTGCCATTTTCCATTTCAGCGGCGGGATATTTTGAGACGTGGAGAAAGAGGCAGCATGCTGAAGCAATTTGTGACATGGGCACAGTACGCCGGGTAATCCTGCAGGGAGGGTGTGCCCAGCGTATTATTACACTACATATTGTTTTTCAAAAGATGCGTGCAATCAGTCATCTTTGGGCACCCGCGCCAACAAAAAATAACTCACTTTTCTGGCAGGAAAAAATAGTGTTTAGAGCAGAACAATCAGTCTTTATTTCACTGCGGCCGCAGCCTCCTCTGCTGTGGAAATATAGAATCACCATATAACTGCTAGCAGTGTGTCAGCATAATGTAAGAGCACCGGGATGGGGGGGCTGCCAGTCTCAGGATTGGGGTAATTAACATACAGCAATTTACACACCATTGGAAATCACAAAGTCACTCATATGTTAGACATCACCCTGCAGGGAGGACATGGGGTGCAGAAAATTTATAGCTGGACAGTGAAAGAGGACCTGTAAGTCCAGGAATAGATTCCTAACATGTCACAGGTACTGATATTCATATTCTGGGGGGCAGCACCAAGTTGTCCGACATTCTGGGGGCCAGCTGCACAGAGTTGTCTGACATTCTGTGGGGCAGCAGCATGGAGTTGTCAGACATTTTGGGGGGTAGTTCCGAGTTGTCTGACATTCTGGGGGCCAGCAGTACTGGATTGTCTGACATTCTGGGGGGTAGCACCGAATTGTCTGTTGTGGCACAGTCTTCCAACGTTCCAACATTTTGTCCTCTCGTACAGATAGAGGCGATTTCCTCCATTCTTATTGAGCTCTTTCCATTTTATCAGCCTTTTACTTGTCTCGCTATTCATTGTAAGACACTTTGCAGGTGCAAACATCGGCGGTAATTTCTAATACTGCTCAGTAGTTAGGAGGCAAAAGGAAAAAAAACATGGACATAAAAAACATTTATTTAGAGTGAAAACACAAAATGAGAACACTCTTTTTTAAGTGCACAATTCACGACACAACAGCCAACAGTTTTGTTAAACTTATCCTGAAGATCCTGCGATGTTTAGCGGCGGTATAAATAATGTTTTATGGCGAGCCGTTGCCTTTAAAACTCCGGCGAATGCGCGGCTCCCCGATCCGAGTGTCCCAGCGTACATTATGGCTCTTTATGACTGGGGTTTTGATAGAGTGATCACTAAAAATTTAATGACACTATAAAATAATAAAAATCCCATTAATTTAGCACGGATCCTGCTTGTGGTGGTTGTAAAGCTACATTAATAAACAGAATATTTTTTTTACAACAAAAAGCATTGTTACGTGGCAAGATATCAATCAGGCCCGTAAATTTAAGGGAGGTTTTAGTGTCGGCGCTTCTGTTATTATAGAATAGCCAATAAGTGTATAAAGCAAAGTATATAAAATTTTATGAATATATACAGGACGCATCAAGAATTCAGCTTTTATCTTAGAACAGGAAGGGGGGGGATCCATTATTGGACGGACCAAGCTTCAATCCTCTCTTTGTAAGGATGAGGTTCTAAATCTCTCTGCTTGTATAGAAGATGTTCACCGACGAACGCTGAGCACTGAAAATTCCCTGAACAAATCTCTCATCCTGCTGTTTCCATTCCCCTCTTCTTACTCTGGAAGGAAAATCAATACTGTCAGCTGTACAAGTCGAGTCAAATTTGCTAATTTAATGCAAACTCACAAATGATGCCCCGAGGCCTCAGGGACTGACGCGGCGTCGCCGGAGAGGTTAGTCGTGCAAAGATTCTATCTATCAACTCGCGGCCACCCCTGCCATCGCCGGTGATAATCCACTGCCGTGATGGATGGCAGAGACTTGTGGCCTGTAAAATGAAGTATTCATTGGCTTTGGATGGCGGGGGCCGTCACACTTCAGGAAAGTTCAGTTAATATGGAGAATTACTGCTGTATGGCTCCATTTGGAGAGATTCAGCCGTCCTCTGGGTCTGCTATATAAAGAACGGAGGAATGTGGGAGCGAGTCCATGCCGGGGTGTTTCCAGGACTTAATATAACGGAATATAAAAATATTACAAGAAAAATATTTCTTCATTTTCATTAGCAGATAAAAGCCTAAAATCTGGGTCACTTTACCGGGTGCCCTGTGCCCATTACAAATGCCACACAAAGCGGCTCCCACAATGCTTCTGTCTTTTACCTGCATGTTGTATGTAATGATCCTCCTTGGCAGAAAGTCTGAGCCACATAAGAGATTTGTAGCCGGCACACAAAGGTTTCCTACTTCCTGCTAGAATACAAATTATGAAAGAGATTGTTTTGCAATGTTTGCAGCCCAGAAATTGAGAGAATTGTATTATTTAATGCAGCAGCGGATGATCATGACACACCTGAAGTATTGTCCTGAAAAAGGAGAGTTGTATTTGGGTATAACAGATATGAATGACTAGAGAAAACAAGAAGAGATCTGCTGAGGATACAAAGCTGTCGGGGTGGCCCTGGGTTTGCTGACCTCTGATAAGCCAATCGGCACCCTACATGGTACATTTGTGTAAAGAATCCGGGGTTTAGCTTTTCCATGTTAAATAATTAAAGCCGAACTGCACCAAATCTTTACACTGCCACTCCAACCCCCAGTGCCCGAGTTAAATTGATTGACCGATGTAATGCAAATAACATTCTAAATGGCTCCCAGTGTATGACTAGGTTCAGTTTAATGTAGAAAGATAATATAGATTAGGAGAATTTATTAAAACAAAAATGTAAAAAACATTCATTTTTGGAGAAGGTCAAAAAATGTTCAATTTAGCAAAATTTGCACAATTTAAAGCATTTTTCCTCCACGCAATGCTGGGGGTTGTAGTTCCCCAGGTCTATTGTCCTCTTTATAATATTTGTCACAAGCCTGTGTCTTGCAAAGCCTGAAATTATTTTTGAGAGCAGAGTTTTTTTCCTGGGTTTCCTCCTCACCGCTGCCACTTTCAGGAGGGTCAGAAATAGTTGTGGCAATGTTGTGGCCTTGTGGGATTCCTCACCTGCTTCTTGGCTCCAGAATATAGAAGTGAAACTGTGAGCGGGAGGGAGTCTAATCTGAGACAGGAAATGGAGGCAATCAGCAAGAAGAAGACATCATGTCTGCAACGTGTCACCCTCACCGATGAGATGCTGAATTTACACGCAAGGGGATCTCCGAGCGAACATTTCCCCCCTGCGTCATGCCTGGAGTGACAGGTGTAATGTTTGAAGATTGTAAATTCACACTGTGGCCCTCACTGTCTTCTTGCTGAACACACCCAGCTACAAAATGATACTTTCATGAAATATCCGTCTGGCACAATAATGAGCCAATGGAAAAGTGTTGTGATTATAATTTAGCTGTGTCCCTTACACGTTGTGTGTCCCCGGCCTGGCTGGGTGTGAGCAAAACATCTCCATGTTATTCCAGGGATAGTAAGAAATACGGCCCGGCAGAGCGTCGGTGAAAACGCTAAATTACAGTGGCCTGTCTGTGGCCATCGGCAACTTTCTGCTTCACTTCATCGCTTTATTTTTCCTGTTTATAAAAGTCGGCGTTTTATTTTATATCAATAATTTTTATTAGCTTATTCTAAACCTTGAATGTTGGGATTTCACAAAACCATCCGAAATGAAAAATAAATCACTTTAAATAAAATCCCCAGATCGGCACTGAGCGGACGGCGTGGTGACCCCGGGACAGAACTTTCCAAATTTCCTAAACTGGATTCTGAAAGAACAAAGTGATTTTGGCTAAATGGAGCAAAATTTATAAACGTTTAGTTTTGTTCATTAGATGAAATCTCTACATTTGTTATTTAGAAGGTTTTTGGGGTCACAGTGTTCTCTGTACTTGCTTTTTCCCGGTTTGCGTATTTGATGCTTTTTAATTAATATTTTCATATAATTGTCAATAATAATAACTTTTTTCTTTTTTTCTTTCCCAAAAACAATAATATTAAAAATGAGGGTCTGTATTTTGGGTCCAGGATAGGAGATGTGGAACACTCGAGTCAGACCATTATTATTCACCTTCATTTCCCTTCCCCCTTCACTCAAATACTTTGAGTGAAATTTCAATAAAATTTTACAATTTCAATCATTTCCTCTTTTCAATCAAAAAAAAAAAAAAAAAAGAAATGTGTATGTTTTTTGAATTGGCATTGATTGACACCGGAGATGTTTTGGGATACAAATATAGAAGTTATAGTTACTTAGCGATCCATCTATTTCATGGCCGTGTATGGAAGGCGCGCACCTCGGCGTTGGATTGTGAAGTGTTTAGCGGAGAGAAGTGGGTCAGTGCACAATGAGAGGAGCGGCGCTCTGCTCCTGCATAATGTATTAAATCTAACGTGAGAGAAGCGTTCCGCCAGCTCTGTAAATCGCAGCTGACACGACGTTTAATATTGTTCTGTGATAATGAACGATGTTCCTCGCATTGTTCTCCGGCACAGCACAACACGGCGTTTTGTCTGCCAGGGAAACAACAAGACATGAGGGAAAACACGCAGACACGTTTCTTAAACAGGAACAATAAATTAATGATAACAACTGAAGGCTCGGCGTGTAGCAGAGAGAGGAGATTGCCAAAGGCAGAATTGTAGACCTGTCTGTTCTCCTACTAAACGCGCCCTAATTGTAACAGAGATGAAGAGTCTCAGCAGCAGCGGGAAAGGAACGCTGAATATTTGGGGTAAGAAGATCGCCTGTCACCGAGCCAATCACATTGACGTCTCTCCTTCCAAATGCTGCAACTCAATATTGACATCAGATTTTGGAGCTTATTAATAAAGAGAGAAGAAAGTTTAACGTCACCTAATTTTATAAAAAATCCAAACTGTTAATTGTTCTAACATTTATTATATTTATGTGTCCACTTCTGGACAGGAAGTCATCTGAGCGCTGCCAAAAATCCCCCCCCCCCATTGACACCTTATGTTCAGTATTTTACTTTTGAAAGTTTCCAGCAAGTTCCGAGGTTCCCCAATTGTGATCAGAGAAAATGAGCAGATCGCGACTCTCCGCAGAGCCCCCATCACTGCGGCGGTTTTTCCATGTGGATGGTTTTGTGCTGCTATAGATACGCTGCATGACACCTGTCTGGGGTTTTGTGCTCTATTAGCAGAAATCTGCATATGTCGAATCTTTGCCACGCTGACATAATTGTACAGAGTCATTTCATGAGTTTAATTGGCATTCAGCGATAATGTTTGCAGATTATGATACAATATGTGTGAACGCTTCCCTACGCCGGGACGTGTTACATCTGTCATGTTGGCTATTAACCCTTCCTGTGCTAGATGGAGGGGGGGGATGATTCCTGGCATACAGAGTCTTTGAGAGTTCTGATGACTTCGGGGATTGGAAACTTGGAGCCCCACGGAGGACCAGAGGGGTGAATTGCCCAAACAGTTCCCCACTTTAACCCTCCTTTGTGTGCGGAATTAAATTGGATCTTTTATCATACAATCCCACCGCATGCTAAACACCTCCCAGACATAAATTGTATTTATTGACCCCCCCAGACATACAATATTATCTTGTGTTGGGATTGTTTCATAGTTTTACCATTTTGAATTATTGATATACAACTTACAATGTGAAAATCTCATTGACAGGGAAGCCATCTTTGTATTTAAAGTTTTTTGGCTGATTTTGCTACTTTTTCACCACTTTTTATATTTCATCTATTGTACATTGATGGCCGGTAATCATTGTGGAACCCCTGGTATTGAATATTCCGAACCACACGTTTTATTATAAAGAGAGAAAATATAAATTGTTAAAAAAAAACATCTAGCAAATTCTAGGGGCAGAAAATGCTGAAATATTTCTCAATAATATTTATCTGTCTATATAAGTAATGTGGCCCCCAGTGTGAGCAGTTTGGGTCCCCTTCCATCACACTGGTGATGACAATGTCTTTGATCCTTGTTTTGCAGGAGAGGACACATTATGACAATATGGGCCCACAGCTGATGGGAAAGCCAAACGAAGACGGAAAATTGGGACCCGGAGTTATCGATCTGACGAGGCCAGAAGATGCAGATGGTGAGTTGCCAGCTGGGGGGGGGGGGGGGGGGTGGGGTGACACCACAATGGGTAATGTTCTGCGGGCTTAGGAAATGGCAGTCACTGGTGTGAAGTCTTTACCACTTGATGATATTTTTTTACTGCCTGGGCTATTTATAAAATCATATTCCTCATTTCTGTAGAATTCTGCAGAGGGGAATGTGAATGATGGAAAAGCAGTAATGAAAATAATTCTGCATTTATCAGAAACTGCCAGATGGCTCAATGTAATGTACACAACACACCGAAATCTCTCACCGAAACCTGCCGGGACCTTCAGGATATCTCCCGCCACTGAGGTGTAAAGTCGGAGCCTTTCCGCTGGCGCAGTCCGACATTCACCACAACACCAAACAGGACACAACCAGGGGGCCGGGAAATAATTTGATGGAGCGGATGGCAATAAACATTAATAAGATTTCTGGGATGGAGAGGACTCCTCGCTGCGTTCTAAATAATATTCCTTTTCCCAAAGCTCAGAGGACGGCCAATGACTAACCTGGCCCATTCCCCAAACCAGACTTCCAGAATTATTATATCCGTACCAACCCTGCTGCAAGAAGTCTGTCCACCCAAAAATGATATTTCTATATCTGGTAGATGGTAACACCCCAAAGGGTTCTGTTCTGTTACTCCAAAATTCTATTGGAGAGATCTTTGTGCTGGGCTTCAGGGTCTGTACCTTGCTGTGCTCATTATAGGGGGCTCCCACCATCCCTGTGCTGGATTTTTGTATTTATTTTTTATTTTGGGAACATAATAGAAAATCCCTGATTTCTGGGAAAGATGGGAAATGTTGATGAAATACAATGGAGTCCATAGAGAAGGTGGTAGAAAAATACCCCTAGGGTGTTACAGAAGCCCCTTTTATTTGTCCTGTTCTTTTGTCTCTTATTATCCTTATTTATTTTACTAGAAAAATGGTGAAACACTGAGTGAATGTGATAATCCTGAATTCACTGCCCCAGTCACACTAATAAGCTGAATAGAGGTTAACATTCCCTGAAATCCTCCTCCCAGGGCCCAGCAAGGTGTCAGCGCTTCCCCCAATGCACCTATTGGTATTATGTGGCTGCTGGGCATGCTGATACCTGTAGTTCCTCAGCTGTACAGATACATTCGGGCAGATTTTGGGAAATTCCTTTGGTGGATTATGAAGATGTTTTCGACGGATTCCCTGCGCTCCGTCTACAACAATTCAGCAGCTCATTAAACAGACTATTTGTTAACTTATTACTAATGCCGTGGAAAATGCCCCATCAGTCTGTTTTATCACAATGCTGCCATGAATATTTAATGTTTTTGTTAATTTGGTTTCTCTGTTTACGCTCTGTGCGTCTCTACAAACAGCACAAACAGCATCCAACGTTACTGCCGAGGAATCAGAAACCATCCGGGGGTTCTATTATTTCCAATTACCTCGGTCAATTTAATCTGTGGAAAGGTGCACGAGGTCCTGCTGTTATGGCTCCTGAGGTACCTGTTGTACCCAGTAGATGGTTGTTATATTGGGGGGACACATATAATATGCATTGTATACCCAGCTTTACTCCAGGACAGAGCAGGCAGAGGCGCGACCATTGCCGCCATTGTTCCCATCAAGATTTCCCCTCACTTCCTTTGTGGTGACCGGGACAAGGGGTGAGGGGGACTCTTTATGGGACATCAATAAAAACCTGAGAGGGGTCCTAACCTTTCCACATTTTAAATCACAAATTCAAATGAACCCTCCCTGGCACAGGAGCAGCCACATTTTGGGGGGCAGCCTCCACCGCTTCTGCATTTTCCGGTGTTAGAGAAGTTTATATGGAGGATATTTAGTGAAGACGAATCTCCCCCACAATGGTGATTTGTCAGTTTTATGGCTCCAGCTGTACAATTAGATGAAGTTTTTATTCCTTGGCCCTGCTGGAGATCTCCGCAGTTATAAAATTATATATTTTCCATATTAATGATGGAGAGGTTTATTTTTTTTCTGAATCTTCCTGATTGTCGATTCTTGTGGCATCTAAATATTTGGAGTTGCCATGGACGGTGTGCGGGGATCTTATTTTCACTAAACGCCAACGGCATAATGAAAGGAAAACGCGGAGACAAAGATGTCACTATTCTGATGGGCGAAACCACAACAAGCCTTCAATTCCCCTCCACTGGAAAAAAAAATGAAAAACTATTTTTAAAAGCCGTCGGGGAGCTTTCCAATTCAACGTAGAAAATGGGGCATTGAAATAAAACTCCGATATGGTCACGGCTTCATCCAGATTAAAAATCACAGTTTGTATAAAAGACGAGCGTGCAGTTTAGGGAAAAGTAAGCCGGTAGCAGAGCTCAGACGGAGGAGTTTGGAAAGCGGTTTTCAGACAGAAGCAGTTTCAAATTTCCTTCATTTTGCAAAGCCACGAGCCACATGCATCAGCCCACCACAACCATTAGCTCTCTTCAAACTCAGAGGAGAAACATCAGCCAAGACCACAAGAAGGTTTGGGTAGCTTCCTTTGTTCATTGACATATGGCAGAGAGCGGCTCGCTGTGCGATCGCTGGGACGCCGCTGCCTCCATCCGACCGGCTGTGATAAAGCAAGAAAAGGGAAAAGAAATCAGGAAAAGTCATCTCTGCGTTCTGTGGTCAGGAACGATATAATAAAATTAAAATTGATAAGCTGCTAATGGTCGCTAAAAACCCCCATAAATTTTACAGCAATACTTGGAGATTTTCTGCAGGTTCCACATAAATCGCCGGCTCGGGGAAAGCTGCCCATTGGAATTTTACTTGATGGGGGTTTGTAATTTTAGCGTCCGGGTTTTACATTCATCCCCTCCAGGGCTGTATTTGTACAGGACCGCCCTCCTAAAGCCCACCCCCGCACTGCATAATGTGCAGCATTTATCAGCCAATCAATATCACTGCAATCACTGCACCCATGTGTGCACACTGAAGCACAAAATGTGCATTTACCTGGTTGTTTCCACTCTTCCTAATACACTTTATATGGAGACAGCACAACCCCAATCTGATAATAATGCAGAGGCGGAGGCCATACTTGCTTGGTGTCCAGTCTGGGCTCAAGGGTGGAGTTCTGGCTTCAACCACACATTGACAGATAGCAGATGTTGTATCTAAGCAATCGTGAAATTTTGAAGGTTAAAATATGACGCATTCATTGTACAATGCATCTTCACTAAAGTGAGATTTCAGCTGCAGATGGATGAGAGGTGAAAGCAGAGGTGAAAGCAGGGGTGAAAGCATTGCCAGAGTTCCAGAATCATTCATGTGCAGCCTAGCCGTCCCCGCTCACTTGTTTCTCACAACTCACCTTTATGTGTCTCAGCTTCATTTAGCACAATGGGCGCGGGTACACCGACCTGGGAGTGCAGGGATGGTGGGAGCCCCTCAATATGGCTGCAGCAGGTGTACAGACAACAAGGTATAGAAGGACCAGTTAGGGGATTTATTTCTTTACAATCCACGAACACTAAAATATCAGTTTGGGGTGGAGTGACCTCATAAATGATTGGTCCTCCTGCCTTGGTTGATGATCCATTAAAACTCTGCTGCCGCCAGTTGAAATCTTGGAGTTTTCCGTGGCCCTGTCAGTCTTGTCTATACATTTAGGTTTTGGCAGGCAGAGTAAGATGCGGCTTTGATGGATTGCGCGAGTCGCCAGCGGCGCTCTGTATCACTGCAAAACAAATACATCTGTCAGATGACGCTGCCGATATATCTGCTACGGTGAACACACTTCAAATAAAATTGATGTACTGCAATAAAGAGTTTTCTTCTGCTGAGTCAATGAGGGGTTTACAGAGAGACAATTCAGATGTGGCAGCAACAAAACATAGAAAGCCATTTCCCAGAAAGACTGGGAGCAGGGTGTGGGATAAAGAACTACAGCTCCCAGCATGTCCTGAGGGTGGCTGAATTTGAATTTCCCCAGCCGACAGGAGGTCCCTGGTTGCCAGACAGAGTGAAATGTTTTTGGTGGTAATGTTGCTCAGTAACTTACAGCATTCCCTTTCTTTCCCTGCAGGGGGCACCACAGTGGTAGAGGCACGAGTGTACCGAGATTCTCGGGGGAGGAGTAGCAACGAGCCGCACATCAAGCGACCAATGAACGCTTTCATGGTTTGGGCAAAAGACGAGCGGAGGAAAATCCTGCAAGCCTTTCCTGACATGCACAACTCCAACATCAGCAAAATCCTGGGTAAGTAATGGTATGAGGTATGAATGTATGGAAAGTGCCCCCGATATAGCACCCGACCATCACCACAGGGGGGTGCTGTACCCAGAATGTCCATACTGAATAGAATGTAACCAATGAAATCTTTATCTCACCCCCCCATCTTCCCCTTCTGTAATAAGAATTATTAAAGATGCCCACAATCCAATATCAATTATCCCCCTCAGGTGGGGTGGTGGGGCAATTATTTGTAGTCTCCGCCCACCTTGGGGTATTCTCACTCGCTTGGGGCTTTCTCCTTTACAAAAGCAAAATTTAGCAGACTGAGGGCTCCAAATCTGAGACCTCCATGGGGAGGAGGGGATGGAATGGTTAAATTGGATCTTTTCATAGATCTTACAGGTTTTTCCCTCTGGCTTTGATTCTCCATCATCCAGCAACCACAGATCTCTCACTTTTGTGCGGACTGACCCTTTAAACGGCACTCAGCATCTTGACGTGTGAATGTCGCTGGTAGTGAAGACGTCACGTAGCCTCCATCAGACGCTGCTGGCTGGAGATTCCCGATTCATTCATCTCCCCTCCGCCTGTCTAATACAATTTCCTGTCCTGCAGTATTTAGGAAATTCATTACAAATAATAGAACATAAACACAGTTTTATCCGTTCGCTGCGCCTCGCAGCTGCGTTGGACGCGGTTTCCACGGCCGGCTCAGATTGCTGTCACATTTTTAAGTATAAGTCACTTTGTTAAAGTCATAATATTTAATATATTTAGGCAGGACGGAGTAATATGTGTGTAATGAAGGGATTAACATGAGTGCCAGAATACGCCAAAGTTATTTTAATTGAGTGTCACATATGCAAAATTTAGGCGTTTTCTGCTTTAAATAGATTTCTTCATTTTTTGCCATCGCTGCTTTAAATGCCAAGTAGGTGTAATGGAGGATAATGAGCGGAATGATTGTGCGTGGAGCCGCGCTGCGTGATTAGTTCAGACTTGGCTGCATTATGTGCGGGACGGGGTCAGAAAATGGCGGTGTCACCCCCCCAATCAGTGATGTCTAAATGAAATCACAAATAATGGCCGGGATGTGCACAGGCGGGGTATTGGTATTGTGATTTATTATAAATGAGATTTTATACCTCAGATCATCAATAAGGATCAATGTGTGAGAAGCCATAAAATAGACCCAAATCACAGAAATACGATATCATCTATAACATGGAGGCTTCAGAAGGCTCCCAGATTTCCAGATTCCCCGGAAGATGGTGACGTTCAATCACCTCGGTTTTCTTAGCGCCAGATGTTGATCACAATTTGGGTGTTTTTGGGTGTTTTGCGTTCCTGCCAGCACCTGTATTAGATTCCCTTATGATTCCCTAATAAATACAATTGAGTCGTGTATTTGCCATTCACAGCGGGCACAGCCCATTCATTAGCCATTTATTGAGCTTCCATTCACCACAAAAGTCTTTCAAGGTTGCAGGTGGCACAGTGTTCTAATCATATAAAGTTACTCATTTATGTAGCCTTGGGAATGGCTGAATTCACCGCTCCAAGAATAGAGATTTCAGTACTTGGCTGTGATTGTCCCATGAAATTCTATTGTTTGTATTCAATAGGAATTATTTCAATTTCAACATAGAGCGAAAGCCAAAGCTATGATCCAATGGGGGCTTTGCACTTGTTTGGTGTTTGTTCCCGTCAACAGAATGGAATTGATATCTTTGCTGCATTAGAGAGATTTCTGCTTTCCTTCCCATTGCACAGATGTAGAATAGACTTTAATAAAAGCTGAACCTTGGCTTCTTCCACCTCCGTATCATCAATACAATGACTTCCAGTGCCGAGGCAGACCTGAATATGAATATTTTGTATAGAGGAGATCGCTGATCCCACTGCTCAATGAGAGAAATGGCCACCCTCTTTTTTCACTTTATCCAACAAAAACATTTAGGATTTGGATACAAACTCAGACCTCGCGCCATACTTATCCGCATTTCATAAAACTTTAATATACCAAGGGGATCCGACACCCCATCAAACTTGACTCTGACAGATGGTTTACGAAAGTTTTATTGAACACTGACAAGTATTCTGTGCGGCCCGCGTTGTATCCCCGGGCTTGGCCTGACACTCGTCATTGCTGGTCGTAACCAGTGGGGATCTAGAATAGGGATTCTTTATGATGGAGGACGGTGACAGTAGGGGGCGTCACTGTTTGGGGTCAGTACTTTGTCAGCATGTCCACTGATTGTCTGGTTCTGCGATTGATTGAAGTGTTTTGGCATTGTAGGTTCCCGCTGGAAAGCGATGTCCAACCAAGAGAAGCAGCCATACTATGAAGAACAAGCTCGCCTCAGCAAGCTGCACCTGGAGAAATATCCCAATTACAAGTACAAGCCCCGACCCAAGCGCACATGCATCGTGGACGGCAAGAAGCTTCGTATTGGGGAGTACAAGCAGCTGATGAGGTCGAGAAGACAGGAAATGAGGCAATTCTTCACTGTGGGGTGAGTAAACTATAAATAAGGAAACTTCAATAAGACATTGGGGCTCACTATAATATTATTAATAAACAGTATTTATATAGCGCCAACATATTACGCAGCGCGTACTGACCTGCAGCAATATTACACAATACTTTATAACAGTGGTCACCAACATGACGTCCGCAAGAAAATTTTGGTGGTCAGCGGTTCTGGCCGGTGCAACCCTGAGCGGGATCAGGAGAAGGACCCCGCTAGTAGGGTGCACCGGCCAGAGCCGCTGAACACGCCCCCGTACAAGTCCAGGACGCAGAGAAGTTGGCGGTCCCTGGACATAACCCGCCCACTCTCCCATCACAGGCTTAGATCTGGGCGGGACTATTTCACGATGACGTCACTATGGGGGAGGTTTCTCCCGCTTTGATTGACACCCGACTCCACGCGCATGCGCGCTCAGGAGCCAGTGATTTTAGTGGTCCGCGGAACCAAAAAGGTTGGCAACCACTTTATTATTATAATATTAAAAAACCCCAAAATATAGCAGAAACCAAACAATATTTGTGACTCTTATGCTTTGCTTCTAATCTGATTCTATCATTTCTCTTGCATTTTCTAGCTGTTGATCATTCTTTGTTTGCTTTTTAGACAACAGCCTCAGATGCCAATGAGCGGTGGAGCAGCAGTGGTGTACCCAGGGGCAATCAACATGGCCAACACCACACCGTCACCACAGATGACATCGGACTGCTCCAGTACTTCGGCCAGCCCTGAACCCAGCATCCCCGTCATACAGAGCACCTACGGCATGAAGCTGGACAGTGGCAGCCTCACCGGCAACGACTTGATGAATGGAGAGGACGAGATGGAGATGTACGACGAATACGACGAGGAGCCCAAATCAGACTATAGCAGTGAAAACGAAGCCAATGAGGCTGTGGGTGCCAACTGAAAAAAGAATTATCAAAAAATGTTCTATACCTTGGAGAAAATGGAGAATACGCTCTGGACTTTCTTGGAATTTTGAACAAAAAGAAGTTTGTGAAGAGCCTGCATGCGTATGTGGTTTCCACAATCCCGTGAGCGGAAAAGGTCTTAAATATTTCTTCATGTGTGAGATGGAATGACTCCCCCCTAGTTTTTCTTTTTTTTTAATTTTAAGTAAAGATGTCTGTAAAACATCGGACATCAGGACTTGAACTGAAATGAACCCATAGCTGTCTTACAAGTCTTACATTTCGTGTGTTTTTCCTTCTTTTGAATGCTGATAGTTTTGAGTTTTTAGATGGGGTATAAACATTCTCACTCAGGTATGTGCCAGCCAACACGTTGTGAATGTGTTTTATGCTGAATTCTCTTTGGAGATAAGTACACGTTTTTACATATTGTGAATCCAGACATTAGCTAAACCTGCACTTAACTCTCTGTGGAACCTCCATTCACCCTTTACCCTCAACGTGCCAAACATTGAATTCCTAAGCCGGGGCAGTTTATGTCTTAAGGAAACGCTTCTTCTAAAGTCTTAGACAATCTCCTGGAATCCTAAACAAGGTGGCCACTGTTGTGGAACTTGGGACTGCTGTGGTCTTGCTGTTCCTGCACAATCTTATTTTCCAGAGAACTTGCAGGGCACTCAGGAAATTGTGTAATGACCTGGTCGCCTCGTGTCATTGAGTTGCTGGGAAAGTTTTAAAGACAGAAATATTAGGATAGTAGTGCCCCCTGTCAACCCTTGCATTCGTTGTTCACCCTGCTAACCTGAATCTCTTCATTCCAGAATGCCAAGGGTCCAAATGCAATCCCGGGATCAATCATTCAATGATCCCCGAAATCCTTCACTCTTTGCTTAACTTGGTTTATTAAAACATCCCTGGGGTAAAAAAGGTGTGGGGGGGGGGGGGGTAAACATTTCTTCACAGGATAATTATGTATTATTCGGATAATCATGTGACAATTATTTGCTTTCAGACAATAGAGAAGATTTTCAGGTTGTGCTGGGCAGTATAAATCCTTTGTCAGATTATTTTAGTGCTGCCAGTTTGTAATGCGGCTTCTCCAATCCCTTTGTATTTATTTTTGGTGCTCTGTGCCCTGCCCTCATCTCTGCATTTTTTTTGCAGTCACATTTTTGCTGTATTTGGAGAAAAATGCATCGGTCGTAGAGATTAATCACTTCAAAATGCACAATACATGCAAAAAGAATTTCTCTCCTTACCTGGAACATGTATCCAGCCCAAACCTAACCTATCAGTCATCATAAGCTACCACCTCCAACCTTCACTATACCCCTCCCCCATAGGGCACCCCCAGATCCCCGTGGATGCACATGTGCACCTTCCTGACTGCTCAATCCCTGACACATGGGCCATGGGAGACAGAGATCTGGGCAATATTTCATTTTTAAAATGTAAAAACTTGCCCCAGAATTCTGGGGACTCCAGCAGCTGATCCAAATATCAGGGAAGGAAGTTTGAGCCTTGGTGCCATCTGTTCATTCTTTGTTAGATTTTTTACTTTTAAGAAAACGGATATTTAAAAAAAAAAAATATTATAATGGGTGGGGAAAAAAAATAGAATTTCAATGTTTGAAAGCCTTGGTTGTTTTCTTTTAAAATGTAAATGATTCTGATTTGTATATATATTGTGCAGACGGGGCCGGTGCTGGTCCATTAAAATATATAGGAATCCCAAATGTTCTGTTCAGGAGATCCGTTTACAGGGAAATGTCATTGGCCGTAATTTGTACAATACTAGAAGGCTGAGTGTTCACAAATCAGTAAAATGTGTCAGCAGCAGGGGATTTTGTATGGATTTTGTATATTTACATATAAAACATCCCCCGCTTTTCTCTCCTCTGCTTTAATAGGCTGTAATTTGTAGTAAAATAAGAATCCATATTGTGGAATCATTCAGATTCTCACTTCTGGAAACGACAAACTGGCACCCAAAACAGAAAAGAATTCCATAAAATTTAGAATTTAAAGCTAAAACCTCCGGTGAATGTCGATTCTCCTCCTTCACCGAATATTTCACTCATTTTTGCTTACAATTCCTCATCATTTCATGCGGCCTCATTGGATTCAATATTTATCACTTTGCTGTCTGTTGGGGACATTTTGGGGTTTTCCTGTGTTGGGTGATTGTAGTGCCGGCTTTGTAGATTTTTATTTAAGACGTAGAAAAGATTTCATTCAGCCGTTCATTTTTTTTCTTCTATTTTTACAACGAGAATAAGAGAAAAAAATGAAACGCAATACACGGGCTGGCAAAGAACAAAATGACTTCTTTAATATGAAACTTCGCTTGTATAGAAACTATTCTCGCAGATTTTCTCCTCCCGAAGTGTTCCAAGCACTGGATAGAAATTTATCGTTCTGACTAATGTGAAACTTCACAAACAAAAAGTCGTCTGTTCAGCCCGGTGTGGCCCCTGGATCGCTCTGTAAAGCTTCATTTATTTCTGCCCCACAATCTGCCCCCGGTCTGTTTATCCCCCTCGGGTTATACAAAACGCAAACATTTTATTAGATATAAAGAAGAGACAATCGCAGATTTGATTTCCCAAATGCAGCAAAATTAATGAGACCATTGGCTGCCTCATTTTCTGTATTTTATATTCATCATAAATAGATTCACACAAATTGTGTGTATGGAGAAATTGTGCAGCCTCGGTGTATTTTAGGGGAATATAACCCGGAAAGGGAAGAAGTATTTGTGGAAAAGGATTTTTCTTTCCTTCCCGATATTCCAGCAGTGCTGACTGATGATCTCTCTCATCGTTTTCATTCTTTCCATAAAGGAAATTCACGTTTTTTAAAATTCAAATATTTTGTATTTATTTTATTTTTACAAATTGCCGTAAAGAAATTCCTCCGTATTCATAATATAATATATAAAGATTGGGACATTCCCAGGAAATGATTGGCTGACGATTGGGTCGCGGTGTGAATCTATTCACCCGGCCTTGGAACATTTTCCACCCCCGGGTGATTGCTTTCTTTTTAGGGATTTTGTATCTCACTGCTTTGTAGGACATAAAAAGGGAATTGGAGTCTCCTCGGTGTAAAAGTTGGGGATTCTCCTGCACTTTTCACAGAAATGAAAACTTGAAAGGGATTCACAGACATTGGAAGGAATTATCTGCGATTTGAAGAATCTGACAATAGGAATTTTCAGAAATAAACTTTTCATTTGCCAATTTTCTGGCCAAGAAAGTGGAGGTTTTCAGGGTTTTGGTACTTTTGGTGCTGTAGCATCTCATTGGTACGGAATTCTCAGAGAAAACATTTATTGATGGATATTTATCATTTCAGCACTTTACAATAATAAGAGATTTGGTACGGATAAATTCTTTTCCTGTGATTCATCCGCGGTACAATCAGGCATGTCGCTTCCACCAATGGGGAAATATCAGAAGAGAGAATTGGCTTTGGTTTGGGGGGGTCGTCCTTTTGTTAGGTTCAATATTTGGGTGAATAAATATATGAATTGCTGTCTGAGGGGCTGTAGTGGAGATTTTGTGCTTTTTAGTTATCTTTTCATATCGTGTTGACTTTCATGATATCAAAAAGTTTTCCCCGCTCGGCAGCACTCCGGCGTTGTCAGCCCTTTGATGTCTTATAAAGGTGAATGGAAGAGTGACGGGTTTTGTTCTTGAACTCAATCAATGCTCGAGGGGCCCAACGCATTTCACAGCCTCCAACATTGAAGGTTTTACATAGACAATTGTGAATAGAATGTGAAATAAATGTTTTGAGGTCTCTGCTTGTATATAACAATCTCCAGTGTGGATGACCTCAGTTTACAAGAAGCACTCGTTACATTTCAGTCCGACCTTCTTCCCTTCGTTTTGTCTTTTTATGTTTTATTTTATACAGAGTTTGTTTTTATAGGACCCCAAATGTAACATTTTTATAGATAGATTTACTTTGGATTGCTCATCTCTTCGACGTACACAATGTTTTAATTGGTGTAGACGCTGGTTTGTTTGTTTTTTATTTGCGTGCCGAAACGCAGAAAGTATTCTATGAAATAAATATATCAGAGACGCAAAGGGGATTTGCGATAATTTAAGCTCGGCTTGGCTAGGTGGGCCGGGGCCGCTCACTTCTTATGGGATAGGTGCAAATATCAAACTGTATGCTGCACATTGCAGATCTGCCGCTGTGCTTCGTCTGTCTTTGTCTTTTGTGTTTCGCTTTTTTTTCTTTTTTTTTTGTTAAGTTAAAAAAACGACTTTTCTACATTGTATCCCTGACAATTTTTAGCTACAAATATTAAAACTTGCTTGGCATTTTTATACATTATTGTATTGTCATATACAGATATACAGAGAGGCTTGTAGCTGTTACTATGCATCCTCAATGTACCCCCCATCCCCCGGTACCCCCCATCCCCCGGTACATGATTTTGTAATTTGTTTGTGATGTATATTGTGAGATTGTATACTATGTTAATTTAATCAGCACAATTCACTGACATGCTGGACTGACATGCTAGCTGCTCTATGGAAGCGTATGTTCCGGGCCCTGGGGTCACCCCAAGCCGATGTTTTTATCTCGGCAGCAGCTTATAAAGCGTTCCCATCACCTCCGCACAGCAATGGGGACCATCTTGTAGGCTGACGCAGTCTTCCACTTTTCTGCCGTATCACTGCCGTGGCATTTGGCTGAATGGACAGACTGCCTCCCTCCTAATGGCCGCCAGGTGTGCTTTACCGATTGGCTGCTCCTCGGATTTATGCTACCAATGGAAAGCCGAGTGACTTTTTTTATTTTTTGTTTTTATTTCTTTGTAAGATACCGGAACCCTGATAGGCCGACGGCTTCAAAATATTTGGGAGTCAAAAAAAAATAAATTCAACCATAAAAAAAAAAAAAAAACTTAAAAAAACCATAAAAATAGTGTCTATTGCTGCTTTGAATATGTTTTAAAGAAAAGTCTGAAAATGTAAATAGTTTATCAGAAATTTTTCTTGTACAGTCCGGTGTAAAGTTTTTAACTGAACTTCAGAGTTGCCATCACCAATCTCTCACCTCCTCCTCCCGATATTGTTTGCTAAACGATGAAATTCAATAAACTGACGAGGAATATAATCCCAAATACTTTTTTTTTTTTGACTAACAGAATTGTTTCCTCCTCTTGTGCAGTATTGACGTGAGGTAAAGGGAAAAACTTATGGAGAGACTCAGAGACCGGATTGGTCAATGCTGAGCCCCTAGTGGGCGGGGCATGCGCTCCATATGTTTAATGTGATTGGTTAGGAGGAAGCTACACATGATCTCATTAGGGAGTTCTAATTACTTATTTATGCTAATTTACCTCAAGATTGTCCTCCCCACCCCCACCCTAATAATACAATCACCGTCACCCCAGATTTTGTACTGCTGTCAACACTTACCGATTAAAGATACATTTTGTTTTACGACACGCGTGTCTGCGTCTGTGATTTCTGGGGATTGGGGGAGGGAAAAAAAAAGCATTGAAAAAGCTGAAATTTAATTTTTGGATTAAAAAAAAAGAAACTTTGAGAAAACAAATGCTGGAGAGATTTTTTGATGTTTTTGTCATTTTCAATTTAAACAATATATAGAATTATTTATGTGTAAAGTATTAGAGATTCTGAATCACCATCACTGGGCGAATTACAACAAACAGATCTCCAGAGGAGGCCCCCTTTACGTTATGTGGCTCCCTATTGTGCCGGGAGGAGACCTAAAATACGACCACAGCCTATGGCAGCCAGGCGAGAAAATGAAGAATCTGGGATAAGTAGGAGGGGCTTCCTGCTATGGTCACATGATCAGTCCTGGGCATATAAATAAGAGCCAATCACAGTGTGTAGACATTATTACAATGAAATCCAATTTGTTACAATGTTACAATTTGGTATCAAGGAATCCGTGTCATGTGATGGTCATGTGACCACTTGTAAGATTGACATTGGCCTGCAGGTTGTACTCCCCCCCCCCCCCATATACTATACCTGTACCTGTGGGGGGGCTCTAACTTCAGCCATCATAATATTCAGATTGTACAAATAACACATCTGCTATCTCAATTCAACTACAGCAACCTGGAAAAATATTAAAATTTCACATTCCACCATTTGAGCTCATTATTTGCCCCAAACTCCACCCCCAGCCAATGACATTGATGGATGGTTGAACATGTACACTGGCTCAGGTGATCAATTTCAGTAAAATTTCACTTTTTGGATAAATGTTTTGGAGTCAAATTGACTATAAAATGATTTCTAAGGGGACGATGAGCTTTTCACCTCCACCGAGAGAAACTCCAACCCTCAGCAGTGTGAAAAAGTAAAAAAGAAATTCTGAATAAAGTGCAGAAATATTAAATATAATAATATAAATAAAACACAAAATTAAACATATTAAATGGCACCAAATACATCTGCCCCCCCCCACCCATAAAAATGAAATACGCCCACTAAATAAATTTGAAGGCGGATAGAATGTTTTTTCCACTTGGCCCCGCCAGTAAACAGCTGGATGGGGAGATTTCGGTTTTTATTGGCAGCGTTAGGCAGAGCCATTTATGAATCTAAAATATTTCCAAGCTCCCGCCCCTTCCTGACCTCTCAGTGGCTCCCGGCTCCCCCTGCTCCCCGTCTTACATTCACACCCTAAACGATCGGAAGATTTCATTCAGTGTCTGCACTTGTCTTTCATTACTTTCCTAAGGTCCCAGGAGACCAAAATCTGCTTTCCTGGGCCCCCAGGAGCCCCAACATGAGTGGGACTAAAACAATCTGTGATACAAGGGGTCTTCCCACCCCTTGTGCCCCTATATTGGTCCTCCAGGTAATAAAATACCCCAGGGAGTAATTCTTTATTCCAGCCAGGGATTTAAGGCTCATTGTGTCCTCTGAAATATGGAAAAGGCCTCTGCCAGATACCCCAATGAGCCTGGAGTACCGGGGGCAGTTATCAGTCCAGCCAGTTACAGCTTTGTTCCATGAATCCAGCAGAATATAAAACTTTAATTGTCTTCCAGGCTGCTGATTAGCTAAGTAACATATTTCCAGGAAGCATTGGCTTATGGGTACTTTCCATACAGCACCGCTCCGCGGGGGCGGTCCTAATGAGCCGATTCTGCACGTTAACTTTAGGTCACACTAACTACATGAAATCTCCGGAGCTGCAGCTCTTCACCAATCCAAGTAAAAGAATGTTCCTGAACCCACAACATTAGTTACACGGTGTCTGCAGGAGGGAACCCCAACCCCAATCTAATCATTTATAAGAACAAGATATTCCAAACCTGGCTGTCCCTTTAAGTAGGGGGTGGAATTCACAAAGCTGTGGTTGAGAGGTGTTCTGATTTTTGGGTGAGGGGAGCAATGTCATCAAACCAACACAATACCCCGCAGCACATTACACCCCACTGACAACCTAAATTATATATGGGGGGCTCAAAGCTGCAGCAAAGTGATAGGACAGCAATACAGACACAACCAACCCCAGGGGCAGGGGCAATTATTAGGTCTCTTTGTCTAATAAAGGTTTACAATGGCTCTGAAGTGATGACACATCAATGAAGGGTTCAGGGGACCCCAGTGAGGGGTCTTGGTAATTCTCCATCATACAAAGACATTACAGACATCTTCGCTCCTCCAGCCTTGTGGTCACTGTTTGGTGAAGACCCTTTTCTGTTCCCCCATGACTGTGCTCCGGGGTACAAATACCCCTCCATAAAGACATGGGGGCACCTGTTTGGTGTGGAGGAACTCGAGTGTCCAGCACAGAGCCCTGACCTCCTCCTACTGAACATCAGTACCTGACCTCACCAATAGGGGGGAAATCCCCACCATCAGTACTGACCTCACCAATAGGGGGCAAATCCCCACCATCAGTACCTGACCTCACCAATAGGGGGAGAAATCCCCACAGACCCCCTGAAGAGTGCGGGATGTCACTGGGACAGCACCATCATAATGGCCATGGTTTTAGCATGGGACAGCCATCAGTCGCCTACAGTTGTGATGGTTGAGTGATCACAATGCTTTGGTCCTTATATATTCCTATTGGTGTAACAAGGATGCCGGGGAGACCAAATTGTGAAACCTCCCAGCCCACTAATGTCCCGGTGCCTGGGCAGAGAGCCAATCACACAAGCATGAGGGGGATGGAAACAGAGCGCCCCCTCTGTCTCTGTGAGATATTGCACAGAATTAACATTTGCTCTCCCCACAGGTAGTAATGGACCAAAAAAATCAGGTAATTTGGTACAAAATAAATTGATAAAGTTTGATATGTATTAACAGTGACTGTGACTTTCACCAACGCTGCTGGTGAATCAATCACTGTCATTTAAAACACATGTACCAAGATTTAGTGAATGTCAGATTCACAGCTTCATGACTCCTTAATAAAGTGTGGGAGACATTACAATAAATATCTGACATCCCCGGTGTATGATGGGATTTGATGGCTCCATTCATGTTGCCTGTACAGATTCCGGGGCAGTGTTCCCCTTTATTCGGAGAAGACTCCATAAAGTATTCCCCCGCCTCGCGCTGAACATTGTCCAGACTCCGGCAGCTGAGAACACAGATCTTCAGTTATATTGCAGAATTATGATGTCGTTTTAAGTGTTATGTTTTCCTTAACTGCCAAAATGTTAGCAGAGAATGGAAGGTGTTTGTGCTGCAGATAATAAGTAATATGGCGCCGGTCATAAGGGTCAGCGGTTATTGCGCTTTCTGCTCGGAGTAACAATATTATTTCACTGCAGGAGAGCCAAGTCCTCAGCTCTTCAGGTGCTGAATTATTAGAATATTATTTATCTATAATGTTGTGCGCAGGGCGCGTGCGGGGAATTCACAGCTGCACATTCACTCAGCCGCCCGCCATGCTTTACCACCCTGCCAGAGATTTAAAGCTGAACTCCGGGCAAACAGCTAAATATACTCGAGTATAATCTGCCCGGGATTTGTGTCTGTAATGTATCCATAGCACAGCATTGTTATAATAGGACTACAGAACACCTCCTCATCTTCATAACACGGGGGAGGTGCTCTGTAACTAGGAGTTCAGCAGTCCGAGAACACAGGAAGTTGTCAGCTCACAGAACCCCCAAAAAATTATAATTACTGAACAGATATAACCTTAGTTTTATAATTATCAGATGGGGGTGGGGTGCTCCTGATATCTTCGGAGAAAGAAACAAAGAAAATTCTGTAATGTGTGAACAAATATCACAAAATGATCTACAGAGCAAAGAGAACCTGTCAGATGAACGGTCCAATGATCATCGTCTCCGTAAAGTAACCTGAGGAAGCCAAAACTTGTCAGATGGAAGCAGAGCTCTTCCCGGGACTCCTGTATATCCGCAGTGTGAGATCCCAGGCTCTGCCCCTCTGTTGGTGTCACCATTGTGCTGCTCTCTGTTCTCCTTGCTGGAGGGGAAGCTGCACCCGCAGTGCCAGGATCTCCCTGCTTCATCCATTCTGAGATCCCAGCTCCCCCTCCCCCCATACCAAGATATCTGCCTCCATACAGAACGCAGTATGGGGAGCACAGACAGTACCGCTGACCAGTTCTGTGTCCCCAGCATTCATTTGTTTGGGCCTCACAATATTAATCCTCCAAAGGGTTGCAAATAACTCATCTATGGTATATGTCAGAGCTATATAAACATATATTTATAATTGGAATGTCTCGGCGTTGTATAATATATAAAATTGGTGACACATTGAATCTCTTTCATTGTTTTTCTGATCACTTGCGGTTTCCGAGCTCTTACATGCGGCCTGCGGCTCTTAAACGTAAAATTGATGGCATGAAATTGATATTAATCCCGAGCAGAAGAAAACGCTTTCCGTTCGGATGATTCGGCAGGCAGAGGCGTTTCATAGCTATGCTAATCACTTTTATTTGGGAAAACATAACTAATAGCGTTGCTTTACATTTGGCCGCATTTATGAGCATCATTTCAGCGCATAATTTTATTACGTCATAAAACATAATCCTGCATTAGCCGAAGCTTTTTTTTTTTCTTTAAGGACACCTAGGAATGATTTGCACTAAAGCATTCTATTTCCAAGCGGCTTATTATTTCAAAGTCTGACTTGTGTAAAATTAATGAAAAATATTTTCAGGCGAGAGCGATATTAATGGCGGTGTCCTGTACACGGAATATTCTCCAACACATTCTGCATAATTCATTAAAACCGCGCAGAGGATTGTTGTAGAAGCAGCTGAGGAATAAATCCTTTGCTTCATTCCTCCATCATATCCGGAGGTGACACCCGCAAACAAACCCACAACTTCCAGATATTTGTACAATTGTGACAGCGATGGCATGAGGACACAGTGCAGATTATTCCATC